>NC_090205.1:5407500-5537500 GCF_033026475.1 Channa argus
ATGTGCCATGTTAAAAACTAAAATAATCTCCAACTTGAACGTTTCTTGAACATGACAATGAGTTCAGTGTATGCACATCTTAATGCCACACAGCAGCAACTTCATGATGCTATCATGTCAATATAGAACAAAACCTAAGCCTCTTTAAACTACCTATGCTGACAACGGGAACTTGTTCTATAAAGAATGAAAAATGAAGTGGCAATTACAAGACTGTGGTGATGTGTTTTAGACCCATCATTACAGGTGGGAGATTGTATATAGATGACATGGCAATAGAAATGTCAAGTCTGTGCAGTGCACCTTCATTCATGTAGACCGTCTTTCCGGTGAAGACCTTGTCAGCGACGGTGATGCGTCCAGGTCGGAATTCAGGACCGTCCAGACCATTGTCTTTGCACAGCTTCGTCAAAAGTTCTGATGGCTTCAGACAGTCTCTCCAGGCATTATAACCTTCACTGACAGATAAAAATGGAAACCGCTAACAAAGGGCACACAGACCTGGCATAATAGTAGACATCTAAATGAACTAAATGGAAAAAAGAACTCAAAACGTATTTCTTCCTTGTACTTCAGAGATATAAGGGTGTGAAGGACGCCCAAACTTACAGACTGTACTCAGCCGGGAGTCCACAGGTGGCTCTGTGACGGCTGTAGAATCGGTTTTCCAGGTCAATGCGAGTCTCTCCTATGAGGTCATCACCTCCCACCAAGTCAAAGTCATAGATCACCACCGAAAGCAGAGACTCTTGAGGAAATGTTGCCTGCATCTCAAAAGATCTGGAAGGAGGCAGGAAGGAGACTTGGGAAGTTGTTGTGTGTAAAACAGGAGTATGTTATATTGGGAAAGTCTTCGACTAGTTATTTACCTTCCAAACACAGGGTTTAGCTCTTTAGGAATGTAGTTGTCTCTGTCTTTGATTTCATTTTTGCCAAGTCGAAGAACAATGTAAGGGTCCGCCTTCCCATCTGGGTCAGCTGGGTGCAAGTTAGACGCCTGGGGAGTGAGGGGATCAAATGTGTACAGTAACACCAAAATAAATGTTTCACTTTCTTTTTTGAATAAAGTTCAGAAGAGGACTTACAGATACAATATAAACTCGTATGAGGACTTGGACTTGGCTGTTGGGAGGGATTCCTCTGGTGACTCTGAAATGCCCAGTGTCAGCAAGTTTGTCCCCATCGTCTGTCTCAAGCTCGGGGAGTTTGTACAGGCAGAATCGCCCCTGCAGACATTTGTAAACACTTAGTGAATCACTTGCTCCCAAGAAACAAAAGCACCCATTTAGGAGACATTCAACTTAATAATCATACCTTAAACTTGCCAACAAACCTCTCCTCCGTCGCCCCCTCTTCCTCGTTGGCTTTTCCTCTGAAGAGCTCGTATGTTTTCACCCAGTCGTCAAAAGGCCCAAACTCCGCCTCCAACTCTTTGCTGTAGAGCTGCAAAGATAAAGGTATTACGGGTTTTTCTATTTCAATAAGTTATGTTGGTTGATTTATTGGTGGCTCTCAGTCATCCACATTTTGGTTAGAAAAATGTGGATTGCATTATGTGTCCCATGTAGAGACATGTACTTGTTGTCAGTCTAATATACAGTTAATAGACAATATGTGCAGCAGTGAGATTAAAAAAACACTTAAATCAGAGTTTCTATATTAAACAGGGTGGTATAAAATCTAGTTCAGTCTGTGACTCCTGAAATATTTTCAGACATGCAGTGCTTGTTAATGAAATACCTTCAGTGTGGCTAATTTAGTCGGTACACCGTGGGTTGGCACCAACGCTCCTTTCGGTTTCGGTTTCTTCTTGTCTCCATCTGAGTGGCTGCTGACTGAATGCACACGAACAAGCAAGACATATTTTTACCGCGAAGACACCAAACATCACCACGTGAATGTGTGGAGGAATCAGAAATGCTTCTTTGCACTGTGACTGATGAAAGAGTCGACCATCAGCCGGGAACAAACTCTTGTAATTTTAGGAGCTCAACTGATGCCTGTGATTTAGATCAAGCTCCATCGCCAGCAGAAGAGAAACATTTTTCCATTTAATGCTGTGCATCCATTTAGGACAATTTGTCATAAATGTTTCAATGCTGCCCACCTGGACATTAAAGAACACCCTGGTGATTGATAACTGCAGAATGAAATCAGGTAATTTTACACCCAGTAAAGTGGTTGCCAAGAAGATCATGCAGTCACAGAACCACACATCCAGTGCATCAGTAGCATAAAAAGTCCCACTACATGCTTCCTGCAGATAGTGGCGCAAAAAAAAAAACGCGTGCGCCATGTTGCCCGCCTACAGAAAGCAACACACAGTTACAGGTAAACGAGTTACCAAGCAGAAGATTTTCTACAGGAAAGTTAACCGACTAATTTTAAAACTGATTTAACTGAAGATTTCTCTAAACCAGTCCTTCCTCATCAGTCCAGGTTTCCCCTTCTGTCTTCCACTGGCTGTGTTGGAATGTATTTACATCAAACCTATGCTCTTCATCCTTACCTAAAGAGTCTATTCCATCGTTGAGCAAACTGTGGTATGGCAAAGCTGCAATACACAACAATGTGCGAGTGGGTCAGGAGCGAAGCGTTGGAAAACTCCTTGCACAAGCAGTTTACTCACAATATATTACAGAGCTAAATTCACAGTGTTACTGGTGACATGCGTACACGTTTAATTTATCCTCACTGAAATACGAAACAAATTAAAATCTTTTCTTTTTTATGCTCCGCCAACTGCAGATGTCTGCATCACAATGTGCTGTGAAGACGAATTAGACCAGTTTTTAATTCGCAGGTTCCCCTTCACGAAACCTGGAGCCTCCATCACACACACAAAGCAAAAAGCACAAAGCAGCTTTTTCTTTGACTTTGCCAAAAAAAACTAAACAAAACAACAAATCCCACTAGATTTGCAGACTTTGTGGTGCTCAGAAACTTACTATTTATTCGGTTATAGCTGTTCTTCTCCCAGTGATTATCTATAAAAATATGTGTTTGCGGGTGTGTGTCACATTACCCATTTGGACTGTTGATTCAGACAAAAAGAAATACAGTGTTGTCACGTAAGAGGAAATCCTACCTTTTTCAAAGACCTGGGGAAATAGAGAACCGTCTTTGTGTTTGGCCTGAAACAAAGAGAAAAGCACATTTTGGAAAAATTCTTTAGAAAAGAAAACAAATCTTTTGCACCAAAACTCAAAAAAATCGAAGCTACCTGCTTCTCCACAGATGCGTAATATTTGGACCACCAGTCGATGACGCACTCGGCTGACTCATCAGCAATGGTTCGCTTCTTCCTCTTGGTGGAACGACCACGAGTACCTGTAATCTTGCTGTCCTGGATTTAAATGGTGCAGTCAAGCACAGTATTAAGACAGTGGTACGTGTAAACTGTAAGAGTTAGCGATGTTCTTGCATGTACACATTACCCGTTTCCTCCTCGATTCTTTAGGGCTGGGCGGTGCTGGGGGTGGGGGCGGCGGTGTGGGATCATCCTCCACAGTGATTAACACATCCTGATCGGTTGTCGCTACAGCGGAGCTGCTCTTGCCATCAAGCTGTGACTGTTCTGAAGCATGACACAGACTATGTCAGGATCAAGAAAGATTTCCAGATCAGGCAATGAAAAAGTTCCATCTTAGATCATCATCCTTTTAATGATTTCACGGCACTGTGACATAAAATGTTTAGCCCACAGATTAATTAAGGTCCAAAAAAAACAAGTATTTTAGGCCCTTTATTCTCAGCTGTGCCACTGAGACCCAAGACTAGTTTAATTTTCATAATTTTACTATTTTTCTTACTTCTAATGATAAAAGAACATTGCACTGGCTTTCAGTTTTGCTTTGGGTTGATCCGTCTTTCCTGCAATATGTATAACTAGGTGCATCGCTTATATTTGTGAGGATATTTTAGGCCTCACTCGGAGCTAAAATGTCAAGTTAGAACCATTTAATAAAGGTTAAACTTTTATCCTTTTATGATTAAAACACTGCACGTGTAAACATGGCGTCCAAAAATACTTTTTGATTTTGTCTCTGAGTCCCAAATCACATTTGCTAAAGGTTAGAAAATAAGTCCAAGTAAATATCTTCTGTTGTCGATGCTATTACCCTCAGTGCTTTGTGTTTCCTGTGGAAGTGAGGGTCCTGGGCTGTATGCGGCTTTGGAGGGTTTGTGTGTCTGTTTGGGTGCTGGCAAGGCTGGAGGTGGATGGTATTTGTAGGCCCTGAGGTTGTTGATGACGTGATTTCCGACCAGAGTGCTGCGGCCGAAGGCCCGCCAGTCCACAACAGTGATACTGAGAGGAGGATGGAGGTGTTCATTCTCCGGCAACTCCTACACGCCAATAGAGGTTCTGTGTTAATAAAATATTTTCCACATTTATTTAATCCCCATCCAGACTCGATTCAGGGACACCGGGGTTAGATAGACACTACAGGGCCAAAGGTGGCAACGCAGTCAGTTGGTGTTAAGAACAACAAGCAGCCTGGTTGTTCCAAGGACTTTATTGCTTTGAGGATTTGGCTTTGTGCATAGCGTTCACTGGGTGTGATGCTGAAACAAAGAAGGTAGAAGCACAAAACAGGAGGGTCCTGATATATTCTATTAAACAATTTAGGGGCCTCCAGGATTTCTCCAATGTAATCTTTACCACTTTTATGATTTACTACAAATGCTGTATTTGTCTTACCAGCTCTATGGCATCAACCAGTGTGGTGAAGTTTGGGTTGGACTTGTACTTCTGAATGACAGAGGAGCGTAACGTTTTACCAGCACATTCTATGAAGACCTAAATAAAGAGAGAGACACGGGCTTTGTTATTGAAGTGTATATTTTTGCACTTCATGATACAAATTAATTTTGTCAACAAACTGGTGTGCTGACTAAGGTGAAAAGAGAAACACAAACAGTAAAAAAACGGTTTGATAGGAATAAATTATCCTTGCAATGACACAATTTACGATGTTTAGCAAAAGAATGATCAGTAAGGATGTGAAAATAGAAACAGATGGTGGTGACTCTGAAAATGAATGAAAATGAAACAAGGTTTTTGTGTGGCGTCATTAAAAATAAGTCAAGTTGGAAACCACACAAATTTAGTGAATTCACAGCTCAGAATCAACTGCAATGTTATACAAAGTCAAAGATCTCGTGAATGACAAAGCTTTGTATAAACTATACTCTTCAATTATTGTTGCATACATCAATTTTTTTTTGGGGAAAGGCCTAGAAAATTCACACTAATCAAATTTCAACTTTACAGAAGAAAGCTGTAAGAACGAACCCTCAAACCTTCTGTTTATTAAACCACAGTTAATGAGATTTAACATAGTAGACTTGAAAATTGTTTAGATATTATATAAAGCAAGTAGAAATCTGCCACCAAAGAACAGACAAAGTAGAGTTCAAAAGAGAGAATTGCTGTACAATCTAAAAGGGGCCTTTATGTTTAAGAAAGTCAGAGCCAGTGAAATCAGATGCGTTTCAGTCAGAGGGTGATAATATGGAAGAAACCTGTACGACTCGATGTACAAGAAAGTAGTGTAAGGGCAACACGTTGTTCAGAGAAAAGCGGGTTTCTGTTATTTATTTGACTATTACTCGAGAACTAATTTTGTTGTCTTCGGTTTATCCGGTGAGTTCAGTGTTGCCACAGCGGATCATTGTCCGCATGTTGATTTGGCACAGTTTTTACGCCGGATGCCCTTCCTGACGCAACCCTCCCCATTTCTACCAGGCTTGAACCAGCACTGCACAGCTGGGGATGGTAATGGGCAGGAGGATCGAACCACTGACCCTGTGGTCCGTGGATGACTGCCTTTACCAACTGAGCTACAGCCCAGATGAAAAGGTCAGTTTAGACACATCGACTCGCTCGTGTCATTTGTGTGTGCGCGTATGTGTGTGTACCTGTGGACGATCAACGGACAGGAACTGAACCTTCTTCAGCTCCCTCAGGCCCCAGAATAAGACCTGGTGGAGAGGCCACACACAACAATTTCTATTATCCAAACCATTGCCAGTGTGTATATAAACGTTTCCACACATTGTTTTACATGAACATCATCCTTCTAGCCAAGCACAAGGATGAATGGAGGGATGATGGGTCGAAGGAGAACCAAACCTCGATTCTGTATGTGCTGAGAACGGGTCTGATGTTGGCAGGAACTGAGTATATGCCTCCCTCCTGTTCCTCTAAAGGTGGCAGACTATCCTCTCTTGACTGTGGGATCTACACAGCATTCATTTAAACATTGTTATTATTTCCTCCTGCATTATATCCCCTGAATGATTAGACAGAAAAAAAAGAGTGTGTGACTGACCTGCAGCAGTTCAAATGCAGCCAGCAGATCTCCTCCAGATTGGCTGCTGTAGTGCAGTGGGCTGTATTGCAGATTTGGAGGCGTGTAGTGTTCAGAGGACAAACGAACCTCGGGCACTGCTACTGTGGCTCCCAGATACTCTGCCTTGCCCTGTGCAGTGGGAAATTAGAGAGTAGGTCACAAGTTCAATGGCAAAGAGTTCAAAGAGTCAACAAGTAGCAGCTAAACCATTAACGGACAGATTGTTGATTGGATCCATCTACATAACAATACCAGAGCGTCGTCGTCATACACTTCAATAATGACTCGTGGCGGCTCCTCCTTGATGTGCAGCAAATCTCCACTCATCACCAGGGGACTCATTAGCAAACACTGATTCCATGTCGGACTGAGAGTCTGGCTAATAATCTGTCAACGACACACACACACATACACGCAAATCAGACCTGGGCTCTAGCAATTCAAGAGATACATATTCATAGTAAGAAGCAATCGCTGTAGGCTGCAAAGGTTAATACAAAGAGTAAAAACAAATAAATGGTCTACAACAACAAAATGATACCGACAATCGAAGAATTGGAAAACAAGAATTAAACAATTTAAATGAGCACAACAACAACAAAAAAAACAGCAGAGACTAAAATAAACAGGCAAGTTTAACTATAAGCAGCAGTGCAGATACATAAAATTGTAGACCAGACCACATAAAACTGCAGTACGTTTACAAACCCCATTTCCAGAAAAGTTGGAACTCTGTGCAAAATCCGCACGAAAACAAAATACAATGATTTGCACAGGTCTAGAGAAAGGGAATCTTACAGAAGTAGGGATGAGGCAAGGTTCTTTACTCTTTGAGATTCCATAAGTTGTGGTTCATTTCAAAACTTTCTGCAAACAGTCATGATATCCAAGCCCTCAGGCAGCAGTGTATTAAAAAGAAACAACTCTGCACGGGATCAGAAATGTCTGAAAACTACTTTCAGTGCACACAGTTTGTTGCTGCATCAACAAATTCAAGTTAAAACTCTACCACGCAAAGAAACAACTATATATATCTATATCTACCTCCAACTGCTGTTGACCAGTATTTCATAAGACATATTGAAAATCTTTATTGTGTGATTTTATAACAAAAAGGCCTTCAGTTACCAGGTAGAAGGCTTTTGACCTTTTATTTAAAATGTATCTGTCACATTGCTTAGAAAACGTGTTGATAAAGATTAATTTGTGTGGAGACGTGGAGAACTCACATTGGTGGTTTGACTGTGTGATAGAAATGTGACTCGAGCGAAAGGGTCAGACAGGCCGGAGGCATCAGCAGCAATCAGCCCACGAGCCTGATACATGTGGCACCTCAGCTGGAACTTATGATGCTCTGGAGGAAAACACATATTAAACGATGGTATTAAGCATTTAAAGGGTCAATTATTCTGCATTTCACCCACAGGTGTGGCTGTAAGTGAATGTCTGTCTCTCTGTAGCCTTGTGGGTTCTTGGCTCCGACACCCCTACGATCATAACTAGATGTAATAATGTGCTGCTTTCCTACCAGGGCAGACCAAGTTTGTTGGAGGGCTGCTAGTATCAATGCCTCCTGTGGCCGGACTGAATCCTGCAGGCAGATCCTGCAGCATGAGTCTGGAGTCTGAACATGTTCCTAACCACAGATACACATCCAGCTTCGCTTGGACTGACAAGCCTGCAACACGCTTTCCTGGAGGCTGCAACAAATCCCCAATACACACATCAGTTTTTGTCTGCTAGCTGTTCTGTTTAAAAAAATTACAAATGATAAGTTCTGTGAATGTGTGAGTTTACCTTCAGGAACAATGTTATTATCTTGCCACAGTTGACTCCTCGGGCCTCCTGGGTGCTGGAGTAAAGCAGGTCTCTGGCTCTGACCCGAGCATACGCAACGCGCTTGTTGTTGCTTAGCAACCACACAAACACATCAGGTATTGTGTGCTGGGGCTGAAACGTTGGGTTGTACAAACGAAATGAAACAGATTCTTACACACACATTGCCAGGATGTACATAAACACACACACACACACACACACACACACACGGTGTCTCATACCTCCTCCACAAGGAAGCGAAGTCTCTGTGTGAGCTTTGTCGCATCCTGCAGCATTTCCTTGACACCACCAGTTTTCTTCCTTCTCTCCTCCAAACTCTGGGCCTCATTTATCAGACTCTCCTGCAATAGACAAACATGCTTGTTGTATTGAGCCATTCCCACCCACATTTGGTGCAAGTCATCTGTGCTAAATTGGGAAAACCACCAATGGCTGCTAGTGGTCACTTTTATGTGATATGCAGGAGATGCCAGGCTCGTCCAGGAGAAGTAGGACGTCTGTCCAATTACTGCTAAGATGTGGGGTTTTGCATGAAAGTGGGGGGAAACTGCTTTGTGCCCTGTACATTGAACACAGACAAAAGTCGTGCAAAGTAGAACACTCTTGACAACAGACAAGACAAATCATAGTGACAGAGGCTGATGCATCCATAGATAATGGCTGAATCAAAGTGAATTAGCATGGCCACTGGTAGAGACGTGTTTTCTGTGTGCGTGTGGACGTATTAGGACAGCGATGTTTATTCTGCCTGGAACAAGCTGCCTTTGATAATCCTGGAGAAATGTAACACCATGACTTTGCAAACCTTTGGTGTGTGTTTGTGTGCATCTCACCAGTTCCTGCGTGCACAATGTGAGACGCTTCTTGTCCAGCTGTGTCAGGTAACTGGACTTCAGCTCTGCCTTCAATTTGGCCTCTGCTTGTGCTATAAAACTCCTGGGGGAAAAAAATTAGAATGCAGGTGGCAACACCATGTACCAGAGAGAAACCAGACACCTGTCTTCTGGTAGTATTAGCTTAGAGTCACAGTGTTTAGTCTTTCTAATTTGTAGTTTGAACTAAAATGTAATGGTTTTATTCATTTGAGCTACACAACCAGCATGAAAAGCTTTGCCTTTATTGAACAGGAGGATGTTGTTCTCTGAGTGTGGAGCATGAAGATAATTATTGCTGTAGCCAATCCGACATTTTACTCCTCAATATTGATAGTGTTTTTAGAGTAGATGCTCTCCTTACAAAGGATGAGGTTTGCCCTGAAAGTAGCAAGGAAATACAATTATGTATTGGATTTGTAATATTTGCTGCTTTGTCAGGAAAAACATCACATATCAACTACATCTCTGCATCATCTTTAAATTACAGTGTGGAACTTAAAGACTGATTTTAAACTTGCTTCTTTTGGTTCTAGTTCTGGGTAATACACGTACATAAATGCAATTAAATGTCCCACTGACTTCTCTATATGAAAATATTTCTCTACTTCTAGCTGTAAAACGCCTCCACACATCACTTGGAGGAATCTCAAGTTCAGATTATGTCATGTTGTTGCTCATACTATAAAGTTTGTAATCATAGCCTAAACTCCTATTGATGATAATCTCCTCCAGTCGATGTCATCTGGAGGAGTTTTTTAGCTCGAAGCAGAGAAGTATTTTAATATAGTGAACTGTGAGGGAAGTTTAAAAGTATTAATGTACATGTAGATTCTAAACTAAAGCCATAGGAAGGAAGTTGAACGTTGGTGAAGCTGGGGCTCCTTAAGAAAGCGTCGCTCGTCTGTGATTGGCCAGAAGAGCTGTTTAAACCGTTTTATTGTTTTCTGATTAGAGTGAATACCTGGCGTCCATACAGAATTCTTTGAGGACAGTTCTGAGCAGAGGCTCCACTCCTGGATCTAACTTCTTGTGCAGCTCAGTCGCGGTGGCCACACCTTCCTCCTAAAAGGCAAGAGACGTCCATTTCAATCAGACAGCTACAGAAACTGTCCGTGAAGTTATAAGGCAGGTTTTTAACAACCAGATGCATCATTTCATAAAAAGAGACCAGTGAAATATTCTGTATGAGCCAAGTTATCAGAAAAACACAGAAGAGATGCTGTAGCACCACTAGCCAATCAGTGCATTTGTTTAATTTTCTCTTACTGATATCACATCAGGTGTTGAGATTCTGATAAGTTCAAAATGAAGATAACATTGTGTGTGTGTGTGTGTGTGTGTACACCTACAAACAGGTTGGCTATATTCTCCAGCATATTGGAGTTGTAGAGCCGGTAGGTTCTGTCCTCCCATTGACTCAGCACATTAATACACGGCTTCTGTCTTTCCAGGGGCAGATGCATGTAGTGCCTACATGTACACACAAAGACACACACAGTACACACACAGTTATACGCACAAAGAATTCATGGCATTCATGGGTCACCAAAGCCACTTTGAGGGTGGAGAACCTAAACTGAAAAATCTAAAGCAACTATATGTAACAATATATGTGACAAATAACAACCTTCATTCATAAGCAATAAAATGCACAATTTCTTACTTTTAAACACTGAGGGCTGATGCTGCTACAGTCTAGTGAGACTAGTAGTAGCTTTTTTTTTTTTATTAATCTTGTAGGGTCCACTCCCTTGTCCAGGGACACTTCAACATGTGGCCAAAAGAAACCAGGACGTGAGCAACTGACCCTGTGGTTTACGTGTCATTTGTTAGAAAACTATTTAAATGTTTTTGAACAAGAAATAACATTTTTCTTTTACAAAACAATTAAAATATATATATTTTTTGATTGATTAATTGAGCCCACGTTACTGTAAAATTTGTCTGCCCTTTGCTTTTCCTGGCTATGAAAGAACCCACCTTCACAGAGATGAGCTTAGCTGAGGTTGTATATGTGATGATCACCCTATAAATGCTCCCATTGGCCTATTTGAGCCCCGTAAGGTTTAATCTGACCATAGACTAAATAAAATAAAAGATACCACAGTCCTAAAATGAGTCCCATTTCCTTAGTAGTGGCCAAAACAGTGTGTATGATGCACATGAGGCAAAAAATAATTCCATCAACAATTTGAACCTGTTTCCTTCAATGATGAGAGGCTTTTCTGGTGTTGTGGTAGACTTGGGGGCCAAGGTGGTTTCCTGAGGGGTTAGGAGGGGGGCAGAAGGGGACAGTGGGGGCGAGCTGAGTGGGGAGATATCACTGCTCTCTGAGGGGTCCTGTCCTCTTCTCCTCCGAGGGACAGCAGGACTGACACTGCCGCTGATCCCTGACTGGGCTCCTGACTCTAAGATGTTACCATAGTTACCTGAGGAAGGAAACAAAATAGAAGATGTATCAACAGTTAGATGACAAAACCGTTCGACAATACAGCAGGAAAGTCACATGTCCATGGGCACTGAAACATAAAAAAAAGATTAGAATGAAACCAGTGCTTCAGGAATTATGCCTCCTCTACATGGTTTTATTCATGGCTTATCTGATAAATAGAAAATGGACAACATGGGAGTCCACAATAAATAATATGATAAACGACTTTAACACACTCCATACTATTAAACTAACATAAACCAAAGCTGGTAGACTTCAATGTGTGAGGTGTTTCTCTTGTACACAGAATGTCTGCAGCGACTCACCCACAGAAAACTCAAAGATGATTGGCTTGTCTCCAATCTTCCTGTCAATCATAGTGGCTTCAAACAATGCACCAAACAGCAGGAAACTCTCCTTGTGGTCATCATTCAGCTGGACACGGAAACACAGGCATTTTTGTAACCGTTTGTCGATCACTGTTTATTTAATGGGAGGCACTTGCAGGAGCTGAAAATATTCCTAATCCACTGTAGACCCCACACAGTATTTGTTATCACCTTTAACTTTGTGCAAGATTGAGCAAAACCTTGGTTTATTATCAAACTGTAGGAAAAAGCAAGTATTGGAGTCGTCCTGTAAAGTGTGACTACGTAACATCATCTGGTTTGTACCAGCAGCCAAAAATGACCGATACTGTTTGCTGTTCAACAACATCCAGCAGCTGTAGTGAATTTAGAACCTTCGCATAGTATTTCGACCCTCAGAAGTTTGTGAGGAGGAGGCTGGAGTGGTTGGATGGAGCACAAAACTTTCCAAAAAGACTTTCAAAAGAGTACACTGGACTCCGAGTCCTGTGGGAAACTACTGCGGTTGGTGTTGTTACTATCTTAACTTATTGCCTAAGCCAAACTCTAACCTGACCTAACCCTGACATTTTTTAACCCGCAGTGTTTGAATGTTTAAAACCATAGAAAGTGGGGGAAATGTTGCCATTCTGGCTCAGTTGTAAGTGATTGTATCTGCCATTTCCTGAACAAGCACTTTGAATAAACTGCAACCACTTCATGTGCTGCACCGTGGGCAAAAATAACAAGCGTAAAAAAGTTTTTAACTAAAGTACTTTAACATACAACAAAAACTGCTTGCACATTAAAATACTGGTAGAAGTAACTAAAAACTTACCTCAGGAGGAGATTCCACAGGTAGGACCTCTGCAGCCACAGCTTTCCCTTTGTCATCATCAGCAGCTCCTCCTGCTGCTCCACCCGCTCCTCCTCCCGCTCCTCCTCCCGCAGCGGTCTTACTATCCTTCCCTCCGGCTTTTCCTGCTTTAGCATCCTTTGTAGGCTTGATAATTCGGCTGAGCTTGGACTCTGAACCGGCCCCACCTGATAGAATCTCCACTGCCAGCTCCATGTAAACTCGCCCCCTGAGCCCAGCAAGATTTTTGGCGGTAAGATATTTGGTTAATTATCAATCAGTGACTCAATCAATTATTATTTTTATTATTATAATCCGGTTGTGGAATATTAGAATCATCATCTTGACACTGACCTGTAGGAAACACCCTCTCCAATGCCCTCATTAAGCTCCACAGTGTCATCACCTAATGAAAAGTTGCGGGCGGAGCCATACAGGTTGATCCAAGCAGGACCAAAGGTTGGTAAAAACCCTGGAACAAACGAGATGGATCAGGTAATAGGTAGGTACCCCCACCCCTAACCCCCTCCCCTCACTTCTCCTTACCTCTGTCACCATCTTGTTCATTGGAGATGCGTTTAAGGTCAAAGTAATGGGTTCCTATGGCGACATCACTCATGCTTCCCTCATCCCAGACCTACAAGGACAGAGAAACCAGTTTATTTTTAGGTTTAAACAGTGATGAAATTTGGAAAGCTTCACCTCCCACATAATAACATTCACCTGGATCTTCAGTCGCTGACACAGGGGAGGAAACATCTCCGTGAAGACAATCTGTTCGTTCCAAACCGGATCTGCAGTGGATTTCTGAGTGGATGTGCGGCCCTGAAAGAAAAGCAAATGATTTGGAGTTGCATTAACGTAGAGTGAATTCCAAAGATGACTCAAAACACTCGATCTAAGGCAGTTTTTCAGATTTTACACACAAGTCACAAATAGCTTTAACTTGACCATTAGCCACAAGTGCAAAACCTGAAAGGTGAGAAGGAGCTTGACAGTTTTGACATTGTCCTGATTAGCTTTCAAGTGAGCATGTATGTCACTTTGCTAATAATTGATATTCAACCCACCATTTGTTTGAAGAAGCTGACTACTACATATGGGTCTATGAGTGCCGTGTTGTCTCCGATGAAGGCCTTGGTGACATTAGCCATAATACTGGAGTTGTTCCGGGGGAGTCCCTCCGCCCGATACACCTTTACACAGAAACGAGCCCAAGGTCGTTCCGACGGAAAACCTTCTGGTATCAGCAGGTTCCTGAAGGAAGCCCCATCACGATCACATACAAATACATCTCAGTCTTTCAAAAGTTCTCGACAAGAACACCAGTGTAAAGCCCTGCTGTTTTTTTTTTTTTTTTGAATAATCTGAGTCTGGCACTAGATAAAAGCTCAACAATTGGGAATTCACTGTGCCCAGTAAACTTCATGCTATCTGGTCACGGGATTTCAAAATGTATTAAATGCTGGTGAAAATGCTGGTCTTCTGTTAAAAGTCACTTCAATAGGCAGAGGATATTAGCATATAAACCCAAGCAACAAACATGGCAACAAAGGGATAAATGAGCATATACTTATGGAACATGATGTAGGACGAAAACTGGTCAAATGCTGCAAAGACAAATATTTTGAAAGATTTTATCATACTTGTCTATCTGCTCATCAGCATCACTCGCTTTTGCACTTGGCTTCACAGCATCTCCCTTTGCTGAGACGCTGATGTCACATTTGACATAACCTTTGACCCCGGTGCTGATGTCACCAGGATTGGTCAGCACTGCCCACTTATTGATGAACTGGTGACCTGAGGGAGCACAAAAACAGACAGAAGGGGGATCACTGTGAGAAGCTGTAGTGGACGTGTCTGTGTCCTTTGTACAACTCCAGAAAAAAGGCAAAGATTTGAGCCTTTAAAGAAGCCTGATGTAGGTCAATTATGACTCATGTCAAAAAGTTACCCGGTTGTTTGTAGACTGTCCACACATCCACCTTGAAGGATCCTACAAAGAAACTCCTTAGCATCTTAGTGTGCATCACCTGCGGATACACGACAGAGCACAAACTTGAAACTGAAGGGGCCTGTGATACGTGGCAAACCCAAAGCTACAAATCCATCCACACAAACAAAAATAACCTACCTTTTTAAGCAAAGACCTTGGGATTTACTTTCATTTTCCAATTCAATGATGTAGATTACACATTCAGACATAATTCATTTCTGTATTTTAGCCTTCATAATTTGGTTGTTCACAATGTTAGACTTCTACGTAAAGCTTGTTAATGAAATGCTTGCTTCTGACTCACCGACAGCTTGATGACTCTGTCGAAGAAGACCTCCTTGTGGGCAAAGAAGTCAAACACGAAATACTGGTGGGAAGAAGGGAGCAGGAGAGCACAGCAAAATAAATTAACATTAATTGACAATCAGACTGAGACTCACATACAGCAGGGTTCGGAGATAAATGTTTTGCAGTTTATTTTAACCTCATTGTAAAAAGGAGCGTTAGTTCCTTCTTTGACTGATGTCTGTTTCTTCTCATCGCCAATCTCAATCACCACGCTGGGGTCGATGTTTTCCCCCACCAGCTGCCTGGCCTCTGTGATGTTGATGGCAATCTATGAGACCAGAGACCTTCCATGTAAGCGGCAGCACTGCTGACCATTATATCTCCCAAACATTGTTGCATAGTTGTTCGATGTGTTGTTACCTGAAAACTCTGTGGTTTCCCTTCAATGTCCTGGATGCGAGTTTTCAGTTTGGCTCTATGGACGTTGTAGGTCAGTGTCAAACAGACTTATATAATATAATACCGATATCATATTTGCAAGTAAAATAATAATAAAAAACTGTAATGTATGTTTGTTTAGCTTTAGCAAGTATACAATTACAAAACTATATTTATTGATACAGGATTTGCCATGTTTATGGCTTTTGCCAGTAAAGTTCAGTATATAAATATCTGGACAACACTCAGCACACTTTGATCACGTTGTGATGGTTTTCTACCTCTTTCTGCTTGGTATAATTCGGGGTCTGACAGCAGAGGTTCCTGGTTGATCCTCGGTATTTTCTTCCTCCACCATGGAGGCAGCTTCAGGAGGCCCCTCTGCCTCACTGTCTGTGTAGAAACACACACACAATTAGACTGCTGAAGCTGTGTGTGAGCTCGGTGAGATTGTCCTGTTCTTGATAAGGAACTTTGACAAACAACTTAAAGGTCTGGGATTTCTGCCGCTCTGCAAGCAAATGCTAAACAATGCATTTTGGGTTCTGAAAAATAAGACGTGGCTATGGTTCAAGTAGCTCTGAAATTAAGCTGAAACACCAAATGATAGTGATATCAACCACCTCCCCTTCAGCACATTGTGTCACACGCAGAAATATTTCAAACCAGAGAGGAAAGTTACCACCATAAAATAATTTAATATGAACTTTTATGATATGAACATCGATGAGAAAGACATTTAGTTGAAAACCTAAATTACCCATAATGACGTACTGTAAATACTTTCAGTCCCATATTCCACATGTGACTGTTTGCCAAGGGTTGGTCCCACCAGCAGTGACAGTGATAATTAAATGATTGCACATTGTAAGTACAGTTAAAGTGTGAGATTTGGTGTGTGTGTGTGTGTGTGTGTGTGTGTGTTTTCCAGGTCTTACCCAAAGCTGCCTTGTTTGCCAGAACCACATCTGTGTTGACTTTCTTTTTCTTCTTTACTTTCAGGCCAAACATCTTCCTGCAAAACAGAAAAGAAACTAGTCCAGTAAGTTCAATAAGAGGAGACCTGCTGTTTATTTATTTATTTACATAATTTGAGTTTGAACTGATTGGTGACAAATTTCACGACTTGTTGGTCAGATTTGAATTACTTCCTTTTGAGGGGAGTCACTAATATTTCTCAGTAATAATCCCTGTTTGTCCAGATCAACTACTCTGTTATTTCTATTGAAGCTTAATGTAACTGGACTTTAGAAGAGTGGGGTCATTACAGGCTTTAAATTATTACTATTCACGTTTCAGTCAGTAGACGTTTACATCTCAAAGTATTAGAGGCACATTTCAGTGTCTGAGGAATCAGATCAGAGTTTGATTTCATATAAGTTTATAGGTAAAGTAAGCTTAGATACTTAACACACTGTACCACTAACTTTACTTACTTTCTAAGATGAATGAGATCATTTAGGTCTTTTTAAAGCTCTGATCCTACGGAAAAAAATGACAGAATTCTGTTGTAGAACCAGCCGATCCTACAAGCGTGAACAACAAGGAAACTCAAAACCAGGCTCGGAAAGTAAATGGGCTGTATCATCTTGAAGTTAGAAGTTCCAGTACTGTGACACTGCAGTATGAGAAGCTCAAAACCAGCAAGAAATGAACGGTAGAGGTCTGCAAGTTGGAGAAAGTGCCGGTTGCTTTTTTACCATAGTTTTTGTGAGCTACTCACAATCTGGCGACAGCTACAGAGCAATGGCTAAGGAAGTGTTGTTTGTTTCCTCTGGATCTTCTATGCTGCAAATATTTTGCATGATGATGCATTTTGTAATGTAACAAAGACCCACGTGTCCAGTGATACAGTTCAAGAGTCTTTATTTAAGTTATGTGAGGCTTATAATAAATCTACTGGGTTTGACTTTTTCTTGTTTTATTTCTTTTTGTTCAGCTCATCATTTTGAATTTTAATTAAAGATTCAATTAGATCAAAAATAAACCAAATAAATGAATCCATTGCAATGCATTAAACTTTCCTTTGAGGGAAGTAAGTCAAAGTAAAATTAATCCCATTTATTCTATTCACATTTTTTAAATAAATGTATATTCCACACTTTTATGTCTTATTACCCTCATTTGATGTGCCTTGTTTTAAAATCCTCTGGTTTTGTCGGCATTATTATCACCTTTCTCCAACTTCCAATCATCTGTAAAGCTCTTTGAATTTCATTTACACTAAATGAAAGGAGCTCAAGAAATAAAGTTTTCATTGACATACATGCAGTATGATCAAAATAAAAACCAATATATTTATGACCCAGCAGTAATATCTTTCTAAAGGATCAATGAAAACACTTTGCTACAGGACAATGTGTCCTCACGGACAAATACCTGCCATTGGCTTATGACATCTGCAAAAACAATTTCCGAACATAATTATAGCACAACTTTCCTGAGATCATTCTGACTTTATCCCAGACATATCTTCATTTGAAGAATACATAATTACTTTGAATAATATTGACTTTTGTTCGTTAGTGTTAATCCTTCTGAAGCAACAGTCTCAAAAAAAGGATAAAACACTTCCTTAACTCAGTTCCTGAACAAAATAATAAAAATGCAACTGCTCACCGCTGCTGTGTTACAGGACTATCAAACGGATCCATTCTGCTCAAGTCCAGAGAAGTTTCCTTTTTTAATAACCAGAATCAGGAAAGTTCACGCCCTTCGACTTTATCTAGTTACTTTTCTGACCTCTGGTTGTTTGAGGATTTCAGAGGATTTGTTTCTTCCTGCTAATGCTAAGACATCTGCTGACATCTGCTCAGCATCGCTTGCAAACTCCGGAGCCTTTGCTCTGCTAGAAGTCCCTTTATCCATTGACACTGTAAATAAAGACTTATCCAAACATACTCCTACTAATCCTCACAAACTTCTCCACACCTGCCTCCTCATACTCTAATGTAGGAACTTGACCCAGTCTTGGCATCTTATGCCTCTGCACTTATGGATGAAACCTCGAGCTCAGGTCCGTCCTTCTTGTTCCAACAAACATTTCCATTGCATCCCTCCCTGTTTGGCTGTGTGCAGCATATTGAATTACTTTGTGCTTTAGATAAAAAGGTACCTGCCCTCCTTGCTCCATTTTAAGGCTCTGTCTGAAAAAGTAGCTCACACACTCTTTTCTAACGATGCCTTCACTGTCTGAATGTTCTCAACATTGGAAGGGTTCACTCCTTCATTTCAGTTGCATTAATTTTATGAATGACCAAATCATTCTCCTTACATAAGAGCACTTCTTCTTTTCCTTTCAGCTGTTACCTTTCAGGGCGTAAAATACTGCAGATGCAAGATGGTTTGAATGGAACATGTTGAAAAACAGAGTGGACCGATGTGTATAGAACGAGTCTGAAGAAGCCAATATCATCATTTGTTTATGTACGATTATTAATAATACAAGTATATAATGCTTTGAGTGGGACGGCTGTAGCTCAGTTGGTAGAAGGAAGTTGTCCACGGACCACAGGGCAGTCGTTCAATCCCCGGTCCCGGCCATATGTCAAAGTGTCTCTGGGCAAGACACTGAACCCCTAACAGCCCATTGCCCTCCCCAGCTGTGCAATGCTGGTCCAAGCCTGGTAGAAATGGGGGAGGGTTGCATCAGGAAGGGCATCCGGCGTAAAAACTGTGCCAAATCAACATGCGGACAATGATCCGCTGTAGCGACACTGAACTCACAGGATAAACCGGAAAAAAAAAAGAGGCTTTGAGTGAGCTGGAATTTTTGCTACTTAACTTTTGCCATTTTCCTACTACAGCTTTGCACACTGGTGAACACAGAGGTGATATTCTGTGTGTGTGTGTGTGTGTGTGTGTGTGTGTGTATGGGCCCAGAGTTACTTTATGGATAAATATTAATCACTAGTTAAATGATACAACAGGAAATATGTTTTTATTGTACAAACTGGACAAACAAGACTAATATCAACAATGGATTACGTTGTCTCTCAGAACTGTCGACTTTCTACTGCCCGTTTCTGTAGTTTTCCGCAAACGACATGGATGAATTTCACTATGCACAGGAAATAAGCCCAAGAGGTCAGAGAGCTCATGCTTCAGTACAAACTGACTTTAAAGAGTTTGGTTAAAATACACAAAATGATCGAGAACCCGATCCCAAAGTGAGACAAGGAAAATGACCAAAGACAATCACGTATTACTCAAATAGCAGGAAAAGCAGGATTCACTGGGGTCTATTTTCAGTCATGGGTTGATATGGGTTTAATGCACTGGAGTTTAATTCCTGCAGTATGTTGGATTAGCACTAAATAAACTATTGTCCGTGTTCATACAACAGTGGGGAGAAAAACTGCACATCACGACCCGTCTAAAATAGCAATACATTGTCCTAATTGATTTTCGCGAAACCTGATGATAAAAACAACACAGAATATCATCACCAGACTAACCAGACCAGTGGCGATAAAGTTATTTTTCTCTATAGAAATGAAAAGTGGATTCAAGTTTTACCAGATGCTGGAGACTGACGTGGATAAGTACATTTACTGATTACATTAGCAGTAAAGACACTTATAGACAAAAGGAAAAGCCGTTCAGCAGACAGATTAGTTATCTTGAATAAACTGAGCTGAATTGAGGTGCAGAGGAAAATTTAAATCCAGAATTCAGAGTTCAGTACAGTCATTCAGTTCACACATGTAAAGCCACACGCTATGTGTAAATTATATAAATACTAATTAAAAACAATGACAAAAAATAAAAAAATCCACTAACAACTATCCAGGAGTAGTTTGGTAGATTAAATACCACACTGCTGCTAATGGATGATTTCAGTCTGCAAAGTTACCATAGGGATCTTTCTTGTTGTCCTCTGTATCTGTGATTGTAAAGTCAACAGTTTAATTACCCTACTTACCAACTTAATCTACCAGGAATGCACACTTCAAATATTTGACAGATGTTGTTATTTGGCTGCGGCCAGCTCATGTCAGCACAGTCATTAAAATAATTAAAGAGGCTGTATTTTTGACACTGTGCTACAATGTGGTCTCACAAGTCTGTGTGGTGCAGATACACAGGCCAACAGATCACAAAACCTGGCTTCAGATTTACAGCATTAAACTTAACATCCAGGTAATTTAGGTTAAAAGGCTGTAATTAACAAAATAAACCTTTTGACTCAATGACAAAGCAGTGTGGAAGAGCAGATCTCATACCTTGGTTTGGAGTCCATGACTGCATTCAGAGGTCAGTGTCACTCATCAGTTATGGCAGTTGGACACGCGTCGCTGCATCTTCTCTGCGTGTGTTGGCTCACGGAGTCAGATGTTAAGGCGTTGGGTTGAATAACAGCCGGGCCAAGTGATTGGCGGGTGAAGTGTTTGCTCAGAGCATGAAGTAGTAAAGCAAAGGCAGCATGTGACTGATGCATGATCAGGTCCAAGGTGATATTTCTTTCATAAACTGCTGGCTGGAAAATTAGAGTCAAAGGATCTTAAAACATGCCAACTTATTCAATTATTTTTATTGATTTTTAAAATAAATAATCTAAAAACACTGCTGATAAGAGTAATAATTGTAATATTTGTACCATTATTATGGTTTGGCACCACTGGCTGTCAACTAGTCCAGAGATTCTGCTTAACTAACATGCTTGTACTGCTCAACTTGGTTCATATTAATAACATTCATCAGCTGTAATTTGTCTTAGATCAGCTACAGCAGGACAGGAAAATACAAACAGAAACAGGACAGTTTACTTAATACAGTACGTGTGTGTGTGTGTGTGTGTGTGTGTGTGCAAGTGCAGACTGGTAATCGTTTGACCAGGATGTATGAAACTGGCAGAGTTAACAAATCCACCCCTGGTAAACAGAGCAGTCAGTCCCGCTCACACCCTGTCAGTCAGAGGAGATCAACAAACAGCAGACTCGCCTGTCATCGCAGCTGCAGGCAAATCTGCAGACAGGCCGGACTTCATGCAGAATACTGAACTAAATATTTCACCGTGCAACATAAAATAAATTGGTAAAACATTTTTTTTAGGTAGGACATGTGTAAACCAGTGAAATCGATGCAACAACAGTGAGTGCACCTGTGATTTCTGCATTAAAAAATACAATAAAATACTGTAAAAGAACCTGTGAGAAGCACAACTTTCTTCAAGTTGGCCTGGATCCAGTCTAATGCAACAAACTGGACCTCAAGCATGGTAATGAATTCCAACAAACCAATAAGTCTAAGAGCATTAAAAATAAAGTCACACAGACTCATAATCATGCAACCTTGCATTGAAAAAAAAATCGACCACTGCTTCTGCCTTATCGCAAGGTTCATCTGGAGCATTCAAGAAGAAAATGGAACCAAACTGCATTTAACTTTTGCCAGGTACAGATGAATACTGGCAGCACATGCTGTTGAACCAAAATACAGCAAGTTAGTTTGGTTTAGACGACACAGTGCTGATCTCAATACACTTGAAATGGGAGTGTGCTGATATGCAGAGCAAAAGGTGCAGAGGGGGGAGGTGGCCCATGTTCATAGTGCAGAGTTTGTAGTGCTGAATGCAAAATTCAACCGTTTTTAAAGATGAAAGGTCCAAAAACCAACCTATTTGAAACTGAGAGCTACTTCTCAGGTACCGATTAATGCGAAGGGTTTCTAGTTTAATACGCACTTAATAACAAATTTGCTCAATTTACTGTTAATTATATGTTATTATTAATAATTAATTAAATGACTGATATTCATCTATGTGAAGACACGGATCATGTTAAAGATTTCTCACAATAACTATCAAATGCGATTTTAAAAATAATGGCAACAAAAACATTAGATGCAGCTCATTGGTAAGTGGCGCTTTGGTGAGCTATTTTTAGAACACGCCCACGGACAGACCATGTTGGTGACCCCTGGTTTAGAGTAACAAAACTTTCTGGCAAAGAACAGCTTCAGATATTCAAAGATATCTTTCAGAAGATATCTTGAGCAGGTGATCTTTCATTTTCCAGCCACAATTCATGGTTATTACACTGAAACCTCCATATGTGTGTCTCTACATTTTTGATTCTATTAAAAAAAATTAACAATATTACCACAAATTAAGATTTTACCATTTATTTATTATAATTTCACTGTTATTTTGCCAATGATAATTAAAATATGCACTTATGTTACATGTAGGCATAAAAACTGTGCCAGTTGACACTTCTGCTAGATGTTGCCAACATACCACACATATCAATGATAAACCTACCACCTTATTGGGACGTAGCAGGTAGCCTACTGAACCATAACAGGAGGCCTGATAATGGAGGACAACTGCCCACTGAATAGAATAACAGTCAAATCCCTAATGTGAGTGCTGATGTTGTCCTAGAGTAGTAACACAACAGGTTTTTAAAAAAAGAATTTTTGTTACGAGTACCTCATTAAATGAATGAAACCGAAAACATTTATTTGTGTTCACAGTGACGTGTGCATAAGTGCACTTACAAAAATGCATTCCACAGTGCATTATTTTTAAATGTATGAATAATCCAAGAAACGCAGCTTGCAAAATGGTTTGTGACTGTTTAGTCAATGTAAAAGTCTCTTGGTGAGCATCAGTTTTTAGCTGATTTGCAGATACACCGATGATGCCGTTCAAGTCTTTTCTTTCCACATTTTGCCTCGTCAGAGATTTGACTTCTCAGCCACAAACCTGCTCTGCCACAGTCCTATTTGAGATGTTTAGTTTCCAACTTGTTTTAATCCGTCTTGTAGGGATGATCTCTCATAAATACCTGTAAAACATTAAATGAGAAATGTAACCAGTGATAAATTGTGACAGTAAGTTCTTGGCTACAGTGGGACTTAACTTTTACCAATGTTTCAAATATCTGACAGCAATCGTACATAATTTCATACACACAATAAAAAGTCAACAATTGATTCTATATATTCAGTGTTTGTAGAAGAGAACAAAGCACTAAAACACACAGTCTAAATCTACATTGAGTTCTATCAAGGCTGAAACACGGCACCACATTCACATCATATCAGAGGAGCCAGGAAAGCTGGATAATAATTTGTTTTTACAGCTTGGGTGGAAACAGGTTTTACATTGTTTGACAGATGTAAAATTAATTATTGCCCCACTTTGTTTCCAACCAAACGTTCCCACTGTATAATCAAAGCTGCCAATCCTCCAAGTGCCAAGATGGCTGCTTCTCATCGACATAAATCTGGTATGATGCAGACTGAGCATGATGACATGCTGACAGAGGCCAGAAACAATAATGGTTTGTAAGGTATTGAGTCTCCACAAGGTCAATTTAGCAGCTATTGTTGAGTTTACAATTATTTCACATGCACCAGCAGATCCAGCAGTGGCAGCCATGCTGTGACTGCTGATGAAGAACATATTTAATCCTAGGATCTTAAAATTCAGAGCTTCTAAATGTGGTCCGCTTTCTTCATAATTGAGAATGAACCTTTTGCAGTGGTTACACGAGTTTACTTGAAGTTACAGCACCTCTGTAAAAGAAATTTTACAAGACGCTTTTCTGCACAACATCAACACTGCTAGACATTCAACTACATAAACACTGGTATCACAATAATGATGTGAGGGGAGACTAATATTTTTGTGATGCCATAGCGACAGATAACTGTCCACACTCAAGTGATGGGTAGGAATGGTACCGTGGTGGAGTTAAAATCAAAGCTTGTCATCCTAAACCTTTGTTGCGCTTACTGCATAAGGATGAAATGTAAAGAACCGGCCAATTAGTGTTTGGCTGAGTTTTCGTTACTTCAAGCAACATCTTAAAATTGCCACAAACTAGTGTCTTTTCGAAGGTCTTTTTACAATTTTTCATTAAAAGAGACCAAGATAAAAGGCCCCATTCACTTTGAAATTTAATTGGTACCTATTCCCTCTCATATTATCCTCTAGAGAACAACAGCAGGGGACTACACCACCTAATGGAAGAAGCAAGCTGAGGCAGGCAGTTATCGGCAGCTTAGGCTGGGTTTCCTACCTGGGTTGTGAATGCTAAGACGTGTCGGTGGCACGATGGCTTCAGAGGAGGAACAGCAGTATGAAGACACAGGGTCACTTGATGAAAAAGGTATGTTTGGCAGAAAATGTGGAGGGGCGTTGTAGGACTTTGTAGAAGATGAGGTAACTGGCTGATTGGTGGAGAAGTTCAGATTTACTTGGCTGTTTTGGTAGGATGACAGCATTTGGAAGAGATACAGTAACTGACTTTCGGGTTCAAGTAGAGAATTAAGTATTAGATGGCAGGAGCGAAAGGTTTTAGGGGCCCATCGAAAGCTTGGAGGTGGTGGATTCCATTTGATTTTCAAAGGGCAGAAGATTTTTGGAGTAATGGTTATTTTTAATTGATGCTTCAGATGAAAATTTTAAAGGATGTGTAAGAATGTTGGTAAGTACATGCCATTCCCAATAATGTCTCTGGTGAAGTGTTTGGTTGAAAGTTGGGGTGCAGAAGATTTCAGAAGAGATGGTTAGTTAATCAGAAAGAGGAGGCTGATCTTGGAGGAGCAGGAGGTTTCAGAGGATCTTTAGTAAGGATAATATGGGTTATTAAAGTGAGAACTAAAAGGACCAGGAGATGTCAAAAAGGGAAGAAATGTAGGAACTTAATACCAGAGTATTTTACAGGAAGTGAAGAAAGAACCTCACTGTCTTCTGGAGGATGAAAAGCTGGATGAAGAGTTTGGCAGGAGGGGAACAGGAGGACCGGGCATAGATTGCCAGAAGCAGCAGGACACTTTTGATAATTTAAAGGCAGGTGAATGGACAGAAATCCAGAGGACCGGGAGAAAGAGCAAGGGATGGCAGAAGGATTGCAGTTAGGAGTACAGTGCATCAATACCTGCAGGACCAAGGACCAAGGCTTGAAGGAGGTCAGATAAAGAAACAATCCCTCTCACCACATCGTCACGATCAACCAACACCAAACGATGAACCTGACAAAAAGAGAAAATGATGTGAGGACGGTGTGTATGAGGAGGTAGGCAGTTTTCTGCAGCTTCACCTCGTAGTGTCCATCAATCCTTCCACTTTTGTAAAATCCCATCTTAAGGAGTCTGAATATCTAAAGTCCCTCTTGGGCTCCCCCCGATAATTCCATTTCAACTGTAACCGTACTCACACTTTGTCTGTAGCTTAACTGTAACGTTTGTGAAAATAGCACAGAGGACTGTAAAATTTTTAATATGAATTATTCATGTATTCATTAAGTTAGTTAATATTAATTATGAGTGTTAATAAGTATCCCTCATTCATGCTACATGAAGATACAACTTAGACCATAGTGCGTGTGTGTACCTCAGCCTTTGCAATGCGGTCGATGACCGTCTCTAGCGTTTCGTGAGGGTAGCACTTGAGGACTCCTTCCACGCAACAGGCTCTGGAGGAAATGGCCTCCTGCATCGTCATGTTCAGATTGTTGTAGTTTTTCTGGGCTGCGAGATTCTGAAGAACGGGACAAAAGACAAAAGTTTCATTTTAGTCAAAAAAAGACTCAAGTGAAACTTGGTTTGTTACTGTCATGACAAAGTGATGGAAAATGCTAGAAATTGACTTACAATGACATCAAATCTAGAGTAGAGTGCCACCACTTTACCTGGACAAACACATAAACGTGCACAGACAATAGATTATAGAGAGCAAATGTACAAACACAGTTGAAGTGTGTCAAGATTCATAACGAAAAAGGTAGTGAAATTATGATTAATATCTTTCTAACGGAATTTTCTGGCTGACTAATTGCCAGTGTAATGTCAGACTACCTTGCTTATTGACCACAGGCAGCGCTGACACTCTTCTCTCTACAAAGATGCTCAGAGCATCATAGACAGAGGCTGATTCCTGAACTGTTGCAATCCTGTCAAAGGTGCCAATCGCCACTTCACTTAATGTCTTTTGAAGGAACCTGGGTTTAGGGATCATAGATCCCTGAGTGGGGTGAGAATATGTGAAATTTAAATCACTTCTGACTTTGAAAAATTCTCTAAGGCCTTCAAGAGAGTGTGTGCTTACAAAGATGTGGAGGAACTTGAGGATGCGTTTGTGAGTCAGGATGTAGAGGACGTTTCCAGATGCTGGGTCGATGATTGGCAGCCGGTGGATCTTATTCTTCAGAAGTGAGTAGATGGCATCGAACAAACTGAGAAGACAAGATTGTTAAACGTTCCATGTTTAAGTTTATCAAGGCCTTAAAAAAAAAAAAAATAGCTACATTTCCTGTAACTTAGGCTGATTTAACTTGAACTAATAGGAAATCAATGAGGGTTTGCGTTAAAGATTTGTTAGATAATTATACGCTATGAATTCACCTGGAGTCAGGAGTGATGCTGATCAGTTGGTTAACAGAGTACTGTAGGTAAATCTCTGCAAACAGAGGTGAGACCTACATTGTTATTCAAACTTTTAAAGAAATTAATGTTTAATTTCTCACAATGGTCACAAGAAAAAGTAATAACACTGCTTTTGCATAAATTGGTTTAGGAAATGTGATCTGATCTTTACCAAACTGACGAATATCAACAAACACAATATTTCTAAGTTGATGTTTCATAATATTTATTGAACACATACGTTAGACATGATGGTGGAACACGGCAGCTTCTGACGTATGAGGCAGTAGGACAAAGACGCTAAACATGGAAATAAATCTACAACAGAATAGCTTCAGAGACCCTGAATCTGCTCTGCCCAGTCAGAGCCC
This sequence comes from Channa argus, assembly GCF_033026475.1. NCBI lineage: Eukaryota > Metazoa > Chordata > Actinopteri > Anabantiformes > Channidae > Channa > Channa argus. The sequence continues at coordinate 5,434,680 of NC_090205.1, forward strand.
AGACCTCAACCCAACGGAGATGCTGTGGACGTCGTAAGCATTCTGGCTGAGCTGATGGTCCAAATTTCATTCTGAGCACGGTGACCATTCTAATCCACAGCTACACAGTTATTGCTGCCAAAACTGATTCAATCAGTTATTAAAACACAGATATTTGGGACTTTAATGAACAGATCACATTTCACGACGGGAAAATGCAAACAGTGCCTTTACTTTTTGACGCGACTGTAAGTACAGATGTGTTTGTATGGTAGCCACCTCTCCATGTCTCTATCTTGTGCTCTTCCAGCTCATAGATCTGAACCTGCAGACAGAAAACACATTTACTTGGTCTTTAGCTGAAGCAAACACCTATTAGTCTAATCTTTAAGTCAGTTAGCACGAATGATTTTATTCATTTCTCTGCTTTGTTTCTCTTGAACTCGATCATTTGTGGCAGAACATTACACCAGCTTAAAAAACAAATACAAAAAAAAAGCTTAGCTCACCAGAGGAGACTTGTAGTAACGATGGAGAATGTTGATAAAGTCAGTGATGGTCAACATGCCTAGACACACACACACACACACACACAATATCAAAAGGCACAGCAGAAGTTTAGGTTGTTGTACTTCATCAGGAGGCATCTAACCAGGCCTAAATGTATAATGAAGTATGTGACACGAAGCCTAGAGTCATGTTCAGATGTTATGGTCAGAGCAGAATCCTCAATCCCAACCTCATGAAGTCAGTCTGAAATTACACATACATTTACAGAACACGTTCTGCAAGGTGCTTGGAACAAGTACCTGAAAAACTGCTTGTGTACTGAGGCAAATTCATTTTTTTCCCCTTTTCGCTTTGTATGAGGATAAGTGATCAATAAAAGTTTGACAGAATTTGAGATATGGCAGAAACATGCAAAACGACTACAGAGAATGCTGTAAAATACAATTTAAAAATCACGCATGATCAGTAATTTCTCAATTGACTACAAAACCTGTAGTTCGGCCACAGTAAGCTGACGGACAAGCACTCGATATGCGGACAGTATTTTAAGTTGGTGCCATTTCAATTACAAGCTGAAAATCTACACTCACAGACTCCAATGTTGTAATGATCACATCTACGTGCTCAGCGAGGTGATGGTGTTTGTAATGCACACAGAATGTCACGCAGCGTAAGCGGCCGGCTCCGCTCGAAATGTTAGCACATAACTGGGCCGCCATCATTTGAAACCATCTATCCAGTGAGGAAGCCTGAACCCTGACACCTGCCCTTAAAAACGCGGTATAGGTCACTCTGTGTTTTAGTCACCAGTCAGGGGAGCTCCGGGACAAAAAGCATGTGTGCCAAAGACACGGAGACAAAGACATGGCTCACCCACAAAACTCTGAAGCTTGCTGTCCCACAGTGGTGCTGCCCTCACACCATTAGCCACCAGAGCAAAGAAAGCCTTCTTCACCTGGTAGAAAGTGTGCCAGTAATTACAAAGCAAAAAAAGTCACAACTGTTTTTTGGGGTTTTTTTTCCAGGTGTGGGGGAAACTTTGGTAAATAAATACCTGAAGTGTTGTGTCAAATATGACGAGTTTGGAGCTGGTGGGGATGGCGTCGTAGCAGCGGTGCGTTTTCATGAAGTTCATGTATATAAATGTGTCAGGATCTGTGCCCCCAGCAGCGAAAGCATGCACTGCAAACATACCACCTAAAAAAAAACACAAGAAAACTTAAACCGACAATTAGAGTTGAACTATGCACAGTGTCTGTCACAATCTGGCCAATGCTGAACCATTTACGAGCAAATTCCTTCGCTGCACAATGTCGACATACTCTGAAAGTTGAGGCACGGTAGCAGAGGAATTGTGTCTGCCAGAATATAATCTGCACAAATTAACAAAATCTTACATTACCTCTGCTCTTCATTGAGAGAACCTCCTCTTCCTCATCCTCTTCCTGGTCCATTTCAAATAACGGAACCTGGAGGAGCATGTACATCAACAGTAGGAATGGCCCGAGTTTACTGAACACAATTCTGCAATGACCTGCATCCATGTCTGATGGCGACAAAGGTCCTTTACTCCACCAGGACCATTTCATCTTTAATCTGACATCTCAGGTTCTACATTACACCTGAAGGTTTTGACTTCTCTGAGCAGTAGTTGACTAAATCCAAAACCTTGATTAAATTCGGTGCTTCTTAAACCTCAACGTCGTGTTTTCTATTTATACTATACGTACGTTAAATTGAAGACAAAGGCGGAAATGTACCTTTTGACTTACAGTCCCTCTGCTCAGCTGGGCTAAACCCAAAATATGCCTGGCTTCATTTATCTCACAGTAAGTCTGTGAGTGCATCTTTGGGCAGAATATTGGACTATTCCTCTTCAACACCTTCTTTTTCAACAGTGTCAGATAATAGCTACTCCGAAGGCATCAAATTGTCCCACTTTTTTTTTTTTTTGAAACACATGTTTTAGTGTATCATAATGACACCGCAGGTTCCCTTTGGTGCCAGTATAGGACACTCATTAAGTGCTACATTTGACACCACAGGAAGGACTTCATACATGCAAAAAACCTGCACCGGGGCTACGGTAACAGACAACGTGGGTTAAGGTTAGGAACAAAAACCTCAGGGTAAGCAAACGTGTGCTGTAACCCATTACATTTCACCCCTTTTTAATGCACAGTAAAGCACAAGGCCGATAAACGCTCCAACTTTTTCAAGAGAACATGCTGCTTTTTTAAGATGCTCCTTGATTTAAATTTGACCATCTGGACAATAATGAAACCTGTGATGTTTCTTGTTAATGACAAGATTACGTTAAGTTTTGCGGTCAAAAGGCCTGACGTACTATTCGGTCCAGTTCAAGTAAATTAGACGTGTATAATATCCAATTACAACAAAAATAATCTCAGGGTACTTTACATTGTGAAGTCGAGACCTTAAAAATTCTACCTGAGTAAGCACAAAAGAGACAACAGAACCAGGCTCAGGGTTTTACAGCCATCTGCCTCAATCGGATGGAGAGAGTGGAGAGGGTTTGCTGGCAATACCCATCCTCTGGACCAAAATAAGTCTCATCTGTACTGAAGAAACTGGAGACCTATAGATGGAACAGGCAGTGCTGATAACACTTGTTGTGGAAGCAGCTGTAAGGAGTGTCTACAGTTCACTAGGGTTTGGTATTAAGCCATGAACCAGCTGGTGGACATCAGCAATAATTTCGGAGACCAGTGGCAACAACTAACTTCGGTTATTGAAGAGCATCTAGCATTTAAAGACAAACTGCCAATAGGGAAGTCGCAGTGAGAACAAACCTAGATACAGACGACTATGGAAAATGTATTTACAAATTTGGTGACTCTTTGTGAACTCCGAACTTCTTGTACTGCTAAACTGTTTCTATTGGCACAGAAATCTGATTTTGAGATGACGAATCCGAAAACGGTATAATGTCAACTGGACTTTTTTTTCTTGTTAGAAACATTGACCTGCTTATCTGAGCAGCTCCTTCAGCGTGAATACATTTGCTAGGGAACCCAGTTATACCCTCCATCACAGGCCTTTGAAAAACTCCAGTTGACTTGATTCAAACTCCTCCAGTGGGTTTCCTTGGTGTTCTGAGGCCAGATGTGATCTCCCCCGTGTGTTCGGGTTCTACCCTCAGGTCTCCTACCAGCTGGACATTTCTGGAAAACCTCCGATAGAAGGTTTCCAGGGGTAAATCTTACAAGATGCCAGAATAAAATGAGCAGCATCTCTATTCTAATCCAGACTTCCAGCCTCAAACACACTTAGAAATTAAAAAAAAAAAAAAATCCACAAATTAACTTAAAAAGGCACAGCTGTTCGCTGAAAATGGTTTTAGATGACCACCTCAAGAAACTGGTCAAGACGCTGTGCAAAATGGTAATCGAAGACAGAAAAGGCTCCATCAAGGAATCTAAAATATCAAACATATTTTACTTGACTTCTTTTTGCTTTTCACATAACCTCATGTGTCATTTCCTAGTTTTGGCGTTTTTAGTGTTTCCTCCATAAAATAGCAACGAACAAGACATTGAATTAGTCTGTGCTCTTTTAAAATTCTACAACTGTAAATCTGTGCGATTATGATTATAGTCTCCCATTAACAGAGAGAAGGGAATGTGCTAGAACAGTCTACGTCCACTACCCCAGCCAGCCCGATCTTTCTCCTGTTCAACAAGCTGTCACACCTTACTCCCCATATCAGCTTTGAATAAAAATATCTACTCTGTCTGATCCAAGTGCACATGGTAGTTAAGGTGTGCTTACAGTTCATGTAAGGGCACATTCAGCTTGTGAATATGCTTCACGTCCAACTTAAACACTACACGAAACAAGAAATTGCTTTGAGTGAAGACAACCAGGTGCTGAGACCTGCAGTGTCAAAGTGACCCAAGTGCTTTTGTTTTCCCAGCTTCTCAGTTACCAAGTTATGTCCAAACACACCCCAGCACACACAGTTAAGACTATCAGCAAACAGTGTCGTACCTCTGGAAAAGGCTCCATGGGTGGGGAGGAGGAGCAGAATTGGGCCGACCAGCAAAACCCTGGGCTACCATGTCAGATAAAAAAGTGATAAAAAGGTCCAGGCATGGTGAAGAAAGACAGGGCGGAAGGCGGAGGGAAGAAGTTCCAACTGGACACAAAAGAACAAGTGCACCACCAGCCAGCTGAGTCTGAATGTCTGGGATAGACTGAGGTCTAAATCAGGACTGAGGGGTGAAGGGCCTTTGGTATTCAGAGAGAGAGAGAGAGGGAGACACAAAGAGTGGGAGGGGAAGACTGAAAACAGAGACGCTATACGTGTTTATGTGGTGACAGACATTGCAAATACCTCTTTATGATCATTGGGGAGAACGCTGGGTTAATATTTGGAGAGAAAAGTGAGAAAAGCGAACAGTCAGGGGACAAACCTCCATCAATGCACGACCACCTGCCTAAGTGCGTGATTCCTTTCCTAATCAAGATACGTAGTGACTTCAAAAACATTCAACCGCTTTTGTATTTTTCTAGTTTTAGTACCCCTCTCTGAGAAAGTCCTGGACACGATCCTGGTGTCGTCACCCGCAGGAACTTTTCTGTTCAGCTGGTCACTCTGTTGCTAACACTAAGGAGGTTTTAGTCTTCTCCTCTACAACAACTCCAACTGAGATCATCTGAGTAAAAAACATCAATAGAGGAGATCATCTGGAGGAGAATAGCTGGCCCTTTAAGAAGCCCAACAGCGTAAATGATGCTAAAATTTGCACAGAGAAGTGAGAACAATGCAAGTGACTTTAAAAAAACAAAAGAAATGAGGCTAGTGCAGCTTTAAGGGTTTGCTAACTCCACTAAGGGAGACATTCAAGTTTCATTAGGCCACTGCCTATCAAACTATTTATAGAACCACTGAGCTCAAGTAAACTATCCCCTCTGTTCACAGAGTTATGAGTTTCCAAGCAATTTCAGATTCATCATACTGATCATATATGTAAAAAGCTTTTTAAGTTAAAAATTCTGACTTACAGCCATTATAATGTGTCTTAGTAATAATACTCTACACACAGTCATCCAAATTGGCCTGCTACTGCCAGTTTGAGAGGGGATCTAAGATATTAATAGTTTATAACTATCTACAGAGTCCCAACAAACAGAGGAGCACAGCCTAACATCTATGTCTTTATTCTCATAGAAATTTTCTTGAATGAGTAGGATTCTGCTTGACTGGCTTAAACACGTCTGCAACCAAGAAAAGCACTAACTGGCTCCTGGAAATAAAAACTGCAGAGAAAAAAAACAAAGTGCATAACTGTCCTGATTTCCCTGTTTGAGGGAAAATGACCCATAATGAGACTTGAGACCACAAATAACTTTTATTTCAAAATTGTCATCCTGAGCAACGTATACAGCCCTTTCCACATACAAATTTTACAAATGTTAGTAAAAAATAGAAAGTTTCTTTTTTTATAACACTGTCATTATGTTGAACATGACAACTGCAGTGGACTAAATGATTCACAGAATGGCAAATGAAAAGTGATTCCCGAAGCAAAGTTTTCTCAGGAGAACTTTAGGAGAAAGTTTACATGCTCATTAATAGACCAACCTAGAAGCCGGTAAAGTACATCTGAGAGTCTGAGCTAGTAGACTACATCAGACGTTTTACATGTTTTAGTTTCTTTAATTTCAGCCTCAAGAAATGAACAAGCTGCAGTATAAGGATTTCAACTTTGACTTAGGGCACCGCTACTCAGTCTCTCTGAACTGGGCCCTATGGCGGCTTTGTATAGCTCCATGCAGAGCAGGATGCTGATGACATTGCTCCTAAGCTTCCATGAAAATTTCATGTTATTACTTCAGGTTGAAATTATTGAAATAAACACAACAACAAAAAACACAATTTTCTTTATAAGGGAAAGGTACTAACAATTTCCTCCATGTCTGTAGTTAATCTGATTAAATCTCTGTTCACCACTTTGTGCTTTAAATGCAATTAACAGGTAAAATGACCCTTTTACTATATTAACCTTCTCGTCCTGTTCCACACATAATAAATGCTGACAATTTGCATGAAGATATACATGTGTGCTACGTACCGACACTGCACAGCAGTTTGGCATCTCTTATTAACCTGCATGATAAAACTTGTGTGGGTATTATTTTAAGGACATCATGTTGCTTCTGACAGCAGGAATGACAAAAAATAATTTTCATGTTAGCAGGTGTTAATATTCAAGCCTGAGGTCGAGTAGAAGCTATTTTCACATTTCCAAACAGACTTGTTGTCAGTTTGTTGCTAGTTATATTAAGTAAAATTATACCCAGCAATATTAAATTCAAGTCATTTGACAGTACATTTAAGTAGAGTCCTCACAGTTTCAGTACTGTATATTTATTCCCTAATGATACAAAAGTTACTTTTAAACTAGTTCCCCCCCAAAACAGCAAGTACTGAACCCCAATCCACCACACGTAGGTCTTTAGTGGGGCTTTCAAGGACACAAATGAATAAAGATACATCATCAGGTCCTGGTGAGGCGAATTCTGCTGTTGGACAAATCCAGTTACTGTCATTAAATAACTTCTATAAGACAGGATTAAATATTTCTGAGTAAAATTACAAATGCTATTAGTAGTATCCACTTTACATGCACGTCACACACATGTTCAAGTTACATTTTCTTAAATACTGCAAGTAACAATCGTGACTCAAAATGGGATTTTGTAAAAACACCCCCCATCACCTAACAGAATTAAAATTAAGGCCAGAAACTTAAAAGCGGTCAAAACTCCACCTAACGCCCAGTGAGGTCAGAAGGTTGTTGTTTTTTCCTGCAGCACTTCTCTTCCCCAACTCCTCATTCGTCTATTGAGTCCTGTTTCTCCTAATTACCAATTTCACAGAAACATGGACATGCACACTAATGTCTGTAAGGCTGCGAATGTCACACTTGTGTGACCAAAAACTTAACTAGGGGCCACTGTATTTGATAAAGCTATTGTTCAGGTATTAGCCGTTTAGCAGCGCGTTGAAATAATGTGAGTGTGCGTAAAACCCACAAGACCGCAAGGGTCAGTTAGGTTTGACGTTTGGGCAGATGGAAGCCAGCATTCACACCACTGCACTGATGCACTTAATTTAAACCCTTTTTTTGCTGATGGCTGCATGAACGTACAGTTTTCCGTAATAGGTTTACTGTCTGCTTGTTCTGTTGCTATGTTTCCATGCAGTTTTGATATTGGTTTAGAAATGGCCTCAACACACTCACATGAAAATAATGTTAATGTCACAAAATAGATGCACAGTCTTATACAACGCAGAGAAAAATCCGACTGTCACATCTATCGTGGCTGCATCCTTTTTGTTTATGCAGATTTGTCCACACAGCATTACTGTAATACATGTTTAAGAAATTGAGCAAACACAGCTCATTGTGACTGATTATTGTACCTTGAAGATTCCTCAAGTCCCTGCAGGACAATTTTCATACCACAAACAGATGAACTCAAACCACCAAATTTAAAACTATTGTAACATCTCAATGGTAAAACTGTTATTTGCATATGTAATTAGGTTTTCATACAAATTTTATTTGAATTCTGAGAAAAATCTGCTAAACAAAATATGCAGCTTAAGCTAGTGTTGAAGAAAAGGGTGCAAAAAACAATGGTGTTAATTAAAAGAGCACTGCTGTAGTTAAACCTCTTAAAAAAAAAAAGTACAACATGTGAAATGAGTATTTATGTGCACAATTGTTTTGCTTGTCAATTTACAAATCATTGTGAATCTTCTCATTTGGTTTGTTTTTTTTCCCCCCCGCCACAAATTTTACATCTCCACCCTCATCGGTATAAATTTCAGCACAGAAACAGCCTAATGATGAGCCCGTACCTCAGTTGTACCTTCTGCACAAAACTTTTAAGCTATGTAGTAGTTATTGTAATAATTCCCTGTCACTGCCAAAAACAATCTCCTATCATGATTTGTTAGCCTGAGCTTCAAACTCATAGTTCTAAGAAGGTTTCTGAGCTACTGGACAAGACAGAATTATAGAAGGGGGCTTAGAAGAGGACAGGGCTAAAGATCAACCCTGATCTTTGGGTGTGTGCTGGATACTAAATATCACGTTCACAAACCAGATCGTCAGAGGGAGGCACAGTGCTGGGGCAGCAGGCTCTGGGTGAGGCTGGGCTGAGAGCTTGCACAGCCACTGCTGGTAAAGCTTGATCCAAGGCTTGAAGAAACAGGCAGGCTGAAAACCGAAGAAACCTCCCTGTCTGAACGGTCATCATCATCATCATCATCATCATCATCATCATGGGCCGGGTGCTGCTGGCTTACTACCACCCTGGTAAACACGGTAAAATAAGGGAGCTTGACGTTAATCAAGTCATTGCATTTAAGCTTCATTCTTTTCATCCTTCATGCAACGTTGTTTTAATGTTAAAGTCTGCGATGGGCTTTAATTTACAACCTCGGATGGAATATTTACCCTAAAGAGTCAAATAAAAGAGGCCTTATTGCCAACATTTGTGAAAAGTTAAATGTGTTGTGTAATGTTGTGTACCTGGATTTGGATAAGCTGACGAGGTCTTGTCTGCGGACTTCAAACGTAGACATGTAGCTAGTCTTGGACCACTTTATGGAAACAACCACAGATGCAAATAGAATGTTACAACATAGAAAACAGTTAAAACTGCTCATTTCTAACTCCTTCAGATACAATATACAGCACTTTTATTAGTTATCCTAATACTGTATATTAATATCATGCGTGCCTACTTCCTTACAATGTGAGCAGGGTCATTGGTTCCCAGGTGGATTCCTTCCTGGCAGTGAGACCTCAGCAGACTGATACCTGCACATAAGACACAGGATTAAAATCTACATTGATTCTTACAGTTATTCTTATGGATGCTGTGCTCTCTATGTCCAATTTAATCTCCATAGAGCAGGTACTGGGTCATAAACATTAAAAGCTGTCGTACTTCTTTTCCCATTATGCAGGTTGATCTTGTCCTTTGTTCGCTCAGAGGAGAGAAGCTCCTTGTTGGAGAACAAACAATTTTCATGTTGCCGTTTTTCTGTTTTGAACTTCAAGTGCAATACTAAAGTACATGTAGATCATTATGCCCTAATAAAACTAAACTGACAGCAATATTATAAGTGAGAAAACACACACACACACACACACCCTTCGTCCGGTTGTTCCAGTATTTCTGCTCCCACTGGTCCAGCAGGATGTTGAGGTATCTCTGACACTCGAAGAAGCGAAGGTAGCGGGATGATGTCGGCGATGGGAAAACTCGCTCAAATTCTCCTCTGCGATTCAATTCGTCTTCCGTCTCTGCCAGCACACGAACATCGTCCGGAGTCAAAACAGCCAGCACTGTAGAGAGGACATCCTGACAGAGACACAAGGAAAGAGGTTTTTTTGACCTGTGCTTTGACTAACAGCAAGGACCTTTATATATCATTACCACCAGCATCCACTGCATCAGTGGTGCAGTGGAAAAACAACTATTAGAAAAACAATGCCTCTTCTCAGATAGTCCACCCTCTCCAATAAAGAAATCACAAACTAAATGTTGAACTCGAATAAAAAAACAGAAATTAAATGCTTTAGCATGGAGCCGTTTACCTTAACTGATCAACAAAGTTAACTCAAAGATTATCATGACTTATTATTTCACTTTGTGTTTGCTTACCTGGTCGGCATAACGCTGTGTGAGGTAAAAGGCTCGTTTGACTTTCTCATCAGCAGATAAATCCAGTTTGGACCTCTCCCTGCTCCCTCCACACAGACTACACACACACACACACACACACACCATTTCAGACACAGGACCTACGTGGACTCAATGTGATCTCTGAGGTCTAGCATCATTTGCTTACTTGGTGGGGGAGCTAGAGGTGCTGCTGCAGGGAGTAACCACATCATCTTTTTGTGGAATATGAAACCCAGCCAGGTTCAGGAGGTCTCTGATCATCTGGCCTTTGATGGACACATCCAGGGCTGTGTTGGAATGGAGGCTGGACCGAACATACAGGAGTTACGAGATCTACTTTGAGAACACGTACATGTTTGTTATTGTCTGTGTTTTGTTACCTGGGGGATATGTTGACCTCCAGGATCCAGGGTTTGAGGTTCTCATCCAGCATGATGTCAAAGCCGAACAACTCATGGCAGCTGTACGGAGTCTGAACATGTATCTTCAGCAGGCTGGTTACATACGGTTCTGAACTGAAAACCAAGAGAAAAACTTATTTGGCCATTATTTTAAAATGACTTTTTATCTTTCACAAATCCAGCATTTCAGAGACATATGACTTCTTTGCCTTAGTGTCCCATCTCTTTACACCTAGAAAAAAATAAATAAATTTTATTGGTGCAAAAAGAAAGATGACTTAAAACAAACAAACAAAAAAAGGAAAAGGATTCAGTCAGATAGAGTACTGCACTGGATTTGGACATAAGGGGAATCTATTGACTTAATGCTCTGTGGTGAAGCCATTTCATGTTTACAACACTGTGGACTGGGAACAACTACCAGGTATGAAAATGTGACTCAACAAAGACGTACTTTAGGAGATACTGTCTAAAATCTCTTCTATTGCACTAGTGTACGCAGCATTTCAATATCATGGATATTTACCAACCTAAGTAACCATTTTATAGGTAATGAAAATACTGAAAATCTACTTAAACAGTCGGAGAAAAATTATATAATCAATGTCAGTCAGCTTGGTCCTGAGTACAATGTACTCAGCTGCACTTCACATCACGATAAATGACCAAAAAAACTTGAGTTCATTATATTGGGATATCAAAAATATATAAATCATACTGCATGAATTACAGAAACTTACGCAATGATGGTTTTGATGACAATGTCTTTTATCTTCTCCCATATCACAGAAGTGTTGATTCCTTGAGAACCAAGGTACTGCCACAAGGCCTTTAAAGCCCTGAAAACACAGATACTTGTGAAAGAGAACCCATGTGTTCAGACAACATCCATACAACAGCTGTAAAAACGGCGTTTTTTTTTCAATTTGAGTACCACTTTAACAGGATAAGCATATACTACAATCACTTTCAGTCTTTCAGTCTTCATTGTGTGTTAGTTCGTTTTTCCGTTGGACTGTGGGCGGACTGAACTAATTAAAAACAGGGCGGCATCTGCCCGTAATGACAGTTCTTACATTTAGCCTTTTACTGCCTGGTCCACAGCCTGTTATGGACATGTGCTACTGGAAAAAGCTGATTGGAAACGTAGTTGCACATACTGTATGCAGAGAAACTGGCATTTACACAGATTTCTGCATTTTCCCAATGTTCTACCACAATTTCAGAAATCAGCTTCCCGATTTACATGACATTTAAGGACTCAGCTTTCGAGAGAAAGCCAACTATAACCCTGTTACTTACGCACAAGTATACGCAGTTTACAATAACTCTGAGTCTGAATAATGTCTTAAATGCTGTTTCACTTCCAGTGTAAGAAGAAGAGACTTTCGGGAAAACCACCAACCAAATCATTTACACCTGAGCAGTCTCTGACCTGATGTGAATCCCTAGTGACCCTGATACTACCTCAGAAAGGTGGCTTAAAGGAAGGTTTACCCATACATTGTCCAAAATAGGAACTTTATACAGAATGGTGAGGCAGTGTGGTGGTGCAGTGAAAGCACCTTGACCAGGGGCTTTATATTTAAATTGAAATCTTCTCAGTTGTTTCTCTGTTACCATTTGTGTCCCTGGCAGGCCTTGTCATCACTGTTGGTCTGATATTCCGAATTCTGCTTGTTGACACTGTAGTTGGTCAGGTGCATGAACTTGTTGCTTAAAGTCTTCATGGAAGACGAATACCTAGAGATAACAGAAAGTGTTACCCAAGTTACCCATTTAAATTCCATCGTTATCAAACTGCTAAGTTGCCAACGTGTTGTTCGCGAAGAAAACTGACTTGCAGCTGGCAAAACGAACCAGTCCATCAGAGAAGATGTAAATTCTTAGTGGGTCGTAGGATGTCACATAAACGTAGATCCGCAGGTCAAACTTGTTTCCACTGATGAGGTAGGGCTTGTGAAGGTACCTGCAAAACACATACTGAATGAAAGGGTTTTGTTCCATTGCCTAACGCGCATGTGAAGCCAGGTAGTGGAAATGGTTTCTGGGCTACTAAATTCCAAGCCACTCGCAGTCTACTTACTTCTGGACCAGTAGTGGTCTTTTACGCGGCATTTGGCTCCATTTGTAGATGACTTGGATACCGATTCCTCTGGCTGATGCAGGCTGTTAGGGATGAGGGAAAGGGAGAGGCAAGAAAAAGTAAACTAACTACTTAAAAAGAATGTAATAATTTTTTGTATTGTCATAATAACTTGACTTCAGGGCTTTGGTATATTACATTTTAATTGACAAAATGATCTACAGTCTTCTCTACAACATACAGGTTTGATAATCCATTTTTGCCTGGAGCCACCATCCTCCCAGGCTTTGCGGAGCAGCTTGAGGTCTTGAGGAAGGACGAAGGTCCGGGGGAAAAAGTTGAACTCTCGCTTCCCAAATCGAACCTGCATCTTGGACAGGTTTCTCCACAGCCGGTCCTTTCTGCCAATCTGAAATGTTCCTGGGAAATGGTTCAGCTAAGGCAAAATAAACAAAAACATTACAAGGTCATACGAAATCCTGGACAGAAGATCTAAAATACCTTTCGATTATTTCACTTTGCTTAGAAACAAGGATTGATGATAAGTACTGTATGTGTACAGCTTCCCACCTTCTGGTGCTCTCCGATGGCCTTAAACCCAGGGGACTTCATGTGGTGTCCCCAGCAGCCCAACCAGTCATGACTTTCTGCATGAAGAACAAACAGATTTTTTTCACCCTGGACATTTGAATTATGTTGGGCAGCTGTAAAATTTAGATACAGGTCACCCTCTCTACAATTTACCTTATCGAAATGTTTTATTTGCAAAATGTTTTTATTTGCAGAAATGCTCTCTTTCTTTCTCTCTCACACACACACACACACACACACACACACACTTACTCTTGGTGACTTTGAAGTGTGACCTGGCGATGGTGTCTTTCACAACATTAGGAGTGACATTGCTCATCTTCCATTTCAACAGTCGTCTTTGTTCTGCAGGTAGCAGCTCCACTGCAGAGCACAAAAGATGTCCGTGTTTGTATTGAGTTTTTCAACAATCATACATATACAGTAGGGATAATCCAGATATAGGGACAGTTCCATGTCCTTAAATGTTAAAGCGTACAACCCACAAAAACTAATCAAATCACTTATAGAAGATTAAAAAAAGTGAAAAAACAACAAGCAAAAAGATTGCTAAATTATTTCTCTATCAAGTCTGCAAGCTCAGTATCCTTGTTCATTTATATTAATTAGTAGAGAGGGCCAAAAAAAAAAAAATTAAGTCTTGGTTTTTTTTTTAGTGTCCTGGAAAATGCGCAATTTAAATGCATTTTTAATAAATGTACATAAACAAAAATAAATAAAATCTGATTCAAATTATTAATTTATTTATTTTACAACTATTAGCTCCCTTGTTATTAATCTGCATTGCCTACAGGTAAAAATATTCACTAGTTCTCTTCTAGTTTTACATAATGTAAGAGACAGTCAAGAATAACATTATAGTAATGTTTATCTAAAGTAACTGCATTCTTTGCTCCGAAACACAAAACATGAATTATCTATGTTCATTACTGTCCCTATGTGCCTCCACCGTAGCTGTTGATAGTGAGTGGCTACAGCTTCTTAATGTTAGGGTCAAACACACAAAGACAAGGGAGGGAATGGAGGTGGGATGTCTGCCATTTCCTTATCACTGAGATAAGTTAACAACATTTTCTTGGTGTCGTTTCATCGGCTTCACCTGTTGCCTGTAGCCAATACTCAAGCTTGTTGACTTGCAAAGCTGGGCATCTCCAAAGAAATGATAACAGTTCACATTATTAATTATCATTATTCCAAAGAACTGTTGCTGCTGGCATTTCAGGGACAGCAGGAAAAGAACCAATCTCATTTTTTGGCATGTTTCACCTTGTTCAGCAAAAATAATTAACATTAATTGAATTCATTTAATATAATGCCCAGCCCCATTTTTTGATCTATTGACAGATGGCTAAGGGCTTTGATCACAATGGCATGAAAACTGGTGTAACACCTTCTTTACATCTACTGTTTTGAATAACAAGCGTGTACGATCTGACCTTTCTCATTGGCTGTGCTGAAGTAGAGTGTTGGAGGCTTAAAGGGGAACAAACTAGGAACCAGCGCTGGTCGCTCTTCTCCATCGTCTTTTGTCTCCAATGACATCGGCTCTTCAATGCTGAGAGAAATAAAAAGAGTAGGGAACAGAAAAAAGAAAAGGAATAAATAAGAAATTAAGGTTTTGCAGACATTAATGTACATGCAGATGTTTGCATGTTCAGTAAACCAACACCACTACAGAACTAGAGTTTATATCACTAGACAATGTGCCTCAGGGTTGATGAAGCCAGTTCCAGGGTTCGACTGATTGAGAAAAAGCATTAAGATGCTAAGAGAACTGACAACTCAATGTGATACAAAATCTATAGAAAGCTATTTCAATAACTCTGTTTCCATGTTGGAAATGTGTCAGTGTACAGGGATTAAGAAGTATGATAAGTCTTTCCATTGCCTCTCCTCACCGCCACAGCTCTGTATAGCTAATATTAATCACGGTTTCCCAACAAGAGGAGAAAGAAATGCATCCAGAGATTCATTCAGTCACTTCTAAATAACAGGAGATAGCATACAGTCTCCACTCTAGTTTGTAACACAAGTCGCATAGGGACTGCAAGCAATGTGATACCTGAGGGGAAACTAGGGTTAGAGACATCACACAAAAGGACAAGCCTTCTCCAGGGATTACTACGAGCACATAAATTGTTGTATTCTATGTAGAAATAATACATAATTGGTCTAAAAAAAAACAGCACATATGGAAAACGGTAGCCAGCTGTATCAGCCACATGTATTTTATGCAGTATTTTTTGGATTAATAATTAGGCTGTTCTCAAACTCATGTCCAAATAAGTCCAACAAGGGCAGAATCCAATAGGCTCTTGTTTAAACGAAACGCAAGTAACACCATCTTAAGAACACAGAATTACACAAACCAAACTAATACAATAAAAGCACTCACATGATAGTCATTTAGGAACGGATGAGAGACAGCTGAAAAGAGTTGATATTATCCTCCTCCAGATTCTTTAATAAAAACCATCCAACACCAACAGGTACGCAACAGCATTACAGCTGGATCAGGCCAACTTAGTACTGTAGCTACACTTTTCAGGAAGGGGTGGGGGTGTGTATGTAAATTAACACAAACAAATCAGGTGGTTGGAGTTTAAAAAAAAAAAAAAGAAAAGAGAAAAAAAAAAAAGAGAGGTGACAATAGTGGTCCCTATCCAGGCTGCTTTTGCAGAGAATCAGCCCCGAGTCTTTGGTAGGGAGTTCTACAGTTGAGGCCATCACAGAGGAGAACAATATGACACACAAAGCAGCAGACTTTTCCACCACGCTCTGCTGCTTTCAGCCTCTTTTAACAATGCAGTGAGAGAGAATGACACAGAGTGAAAGAGTCCACAGGATTTAGTAAATGTTTTGGATGGCTAATATTGTTAGAGACCAAGACCAGCGGTGGGTAATAGTCCAAGGAAAGGACAACAATATTTTTTCCCCCTGTAATAGTACAGCCATGGCGAGCTGCCATGCCAAAAAAAATGTGTTACACTTTTAATATAATTCAGTTTAATAACTTTATAACTAATATAATCTTGATCCGTAGGAATATTCTGTTATCCGTGAGCATAACAGCCAGTTAGAAGAGGAACATCCCAGAAGGCCTTAATTAAGGCCCCCTGTGAGACATCAAAGACAAATTATTTAAGCGCAATAAATACATCTCATTAATACCTTTACATGGTATTTACCAACCAAAGGTGTTACATGAGTGATAAATAACTGGAAATATAGGACAAAGTGACTCGTGGCTAGTAATTGTTTACATGGTCACAGTTAAACCCGGGGAGGACTTTAAAGATACTTAGTAATATACTATATAAATTCATACTGTTTTAACAGCCGCTGACAATTATATGCATTTGTTACATTAAGTTATCTGCTCTAACCATCAACAGATGAAGAACAGGGCTCAGTCAGGGCAAGTGAGACAAATTATGGTCTCTTAGCCGTTGGATAAGTGTTTGTGCTTCTTACCAGGAATGGAGAGCAATGTAGGTCATGGAAAAGGCACCAGTCATGGATGAAGAATCTGAATCTTATTAAGACAGAAAAAAAGACAAATAAGCCAATTAAATCATTTAAATGGGTATGATGAAGTACTCAAAGTGTATTTTCACAATTTACCATCATCACTACAGGTATTTTCCAGCTCATCAGGCAGCTCCTCCTCAACTTCATCCACCTGTATAACCAACTCTGGGCTGGCAAAAGTTAATGTAAGGTGAAAGTTTCCAAATGAGAACATGAAAAGGGCAAAAACAGTGATTGTAAAAGCAATGAGCCATTGCTCACCCAGATAGTTGAGTCTCTTCAACCATACACTCCTCCATCAGAGGGGAGCAAGAGGACGGCGACAAAGCTGGTGGCTGTCCCTGCTTGGTTAGGTGGATAGCAGAAATCTGAGTGGTCACACAGCCAACCAAAGTTCCTGTGACACATCCAGGTTTCATGTTAGTGCCCCAGCAATCACTTTTTTGCTGATACTTCACGGGGGGGAAAAAATTCACAAACTGGAAGCTCCTCTTGAAAGGCATTTGACTTTGTCATTTGGAAAAGGTCTTCTTCTAAACGCTCTTGAAGGAGATGTGCTGCAAAGATGCAAGTACACATCTAACAGTATAACTTGCAGCCTTCTCCCTCAAGCTCAGTTGATGGCCTCATCCTTTAGGGCTATTCTTTGATAACAAAAAGCCTGACCATGCAGAGCTATCACTGTACTGCATTTGTAGTAGCTACTGCTGAAATATTTATGATCAACATTGTCACAATCTCACAGCCACTGTATAGTGAGATGTGCAGAGAAAATACACTGCCCTTATAACAAGCATAAAGATTTAATGAGCATTATGAAAGATTATAAAAGATTTTTAACATGGTTATTATTGTGATCATATAGTGCTTAAATAACCTTGTTCCTCTAAGTCCTTACTTGTGAATATTCCTAGGTGATTTCTGCTAAAATGCCTAAGAATCTTCTTTCCCAGGCTGCAGATTTATCAACCAGAAAATCTAGAACTACTGTCTCATACTAGTTTTCATTGCTAGCTACAATATATATTACCCCAAGCAAACCAGGGATTTTGATTACCTGGGATCACATTCATTGGTTTGGGCCGCTGCTCCTGACTGGCACTGGTCAAAGATGGCGCGGGTCCATTTGCAAAAAGACTAGCAGCTGGAGGAATGATTCTTCTGCATGTGGATGTGGCACTTCTCAAAGGACGTCGACTTTCTTGGGGCTGCTTGTTAACATTCACTGGCGCTACTGTTTGGGGCTTGCTGTTTGCAGATACTCCCAAAACTGGTAGGGGACTACCTCTTACTATCAAATGATTGCTTAAAGCAGTTTTAGATGGGGAGCCATTTTGCCCATCACTGAATTTTGTTGATGGATTAGCTGAATGACTTGTCATTTCTCTTGTGCTTCTCACTTCTACTTTTGTGCTATCAAGGCTTGAGGCATCCTTTCCCAGTGTTGCCCCCTGGTGTTTACAAAGAGTAAGGCATAGAGGAGGCACTGACTGCAAAGAACGGTTTGCAGCTTCAACCTGAAAAATAAGACATGGCATTCAGATTTTATAGCAGTTAAAAGGAGTCAAAAGTTGCAGTGTGTTATGTCTGAACAATGCAGGATTTTAGAGGTTGATACAATTATATTTTAGTTTGTACTATATCTAAATGTTAACACACATTACTAATGACCTAGACACCAATCAATTTTTTAGTGTACAAAAATGCCATAGCTTCCACAGTGGAAAACATTAATACTCACCATCAAATTATTACTTTGCTGCAGAGTGGGTTGTCCTTTGCTCAACAGGTCTTGATGACAGTTTGACACAAGCGGCTGCACTCCCAGCGGTGCATCACCTACAGCAGTGTGATGCCTGCTCATTCCAGAGCTATTTCCAAGTTGAAAGGACTTAAGAGTTGTACATTTCTGCCGCTGGAACTTAACGTGGCATTCTCTTATGGGGGTGGAGGAACTGGCTTCTGTGAGGCAACTACCAGCTTGCTTCCCTCCTGCTGCCTGTACGTTGTTTGAGATTTGACCTCCAGTAAATTGTTGTGGCAGGGTTGGAGACCCATCTGGCACCGTGGTGAATTGGCTCTGGGCACTGATTTCATTTCCATCCCCGTTCTCCCATACAGGAACCCCAGATGGGGTCAATGTTATATGCCTCAAATGGGAAGCAGATGAGACAACATTAGTGGGGAGAGGTTTGGCTTGGTCCTTTTGCTTGGATAGCTTGAGAGACATCTGACTTAAAGGCACATCAGTGGCCACAACTGTTTTGGCCTGTGTACTGACAGAGCTTGCTTTAGTAGAGATATCTGCGTTGGAGCAAGCCTGAAGCTTCGTCCCACCCCAAGGATAGGACTGATTGGTGGGCATGGCACCGGCTAACAATGTTTCAACAATATTTCTGAAGCTCTGAAAACCCAAGCAACGGTCCTAAATGGGAGGAACTAAGAAGATATAAATCAACAGTCGAGACAATACCAAATCAGTCTGATGTGGAGATGATTATTTCCGTTCCTGCTGGTTGCTTCCATTCGTTAAGCAGTTCTTCAGTAGAAAATGACTTGGGATGTCAGCTCCAGATGGAGTTGAACGGAGTTGTACATTTTTTGTTGGTCACTGGAGATTGACTACAAGTTCTTGACAAATCCGCACTCATAACTGCACACTTGGGCAAAGCACCTGTGCTGCAGGTCAGCAGAACAGTGAACTCTTGGGAGCGATAGAGAGTTTTTGGCCTTTACATGGAGCTCAGACAGCCAGGCACATAAGGATATTTTCCCTGAGACTAAGTAGTTCCCCCCTTAAATGCAGGCACTCAAGAGGTGAACAGTAAGGCGTAGGCTCAGTCACCTTGGTCAAGGAGTCTTGATGTTAGTTACTGAAGCAGACTGGACCAGGAACTGTATTCTCTTAAGTTCTCTGGTATTAAATGTGAGTTTCAAGCTGCATTACGCTGCATACCTCGCTCATACTAATGTCCCAGGTCTCAGAGGAGAAGGCCGTATCCACTGCATACTCATAACCAACCTCATTTAGCTCCCAGGGAGCGATTACCAGCCACTGTTCGCCACTGAAAGTACACAAAAGTGAGAGTTAGTCAGTCTTAGTTCAGTTTTTGTCACGTTAACAACATTACCAAAACACTTACCGTCACTATTGAATATTACCGTGAAAGTGTTGCAGAAAACATTTTAACACAATAACCACTACAATATGTTGTAAAATCAGGTGTCAAAAGCGACTTTCTCCAAATATTGTCGCTATTATTGTACTAATATGCAACTATACTAAATGATAATCTGATTAGCACTGATGCACCAACACGATGCTAACATGAACTCATCCATCACGGCAACAGCAGCGAAACATGGAAGTTGGAATTAATGTAGGAATCCTGCGAAACCGCGGCTTTGTGAGCTAACTTAGCGAGTGAAACGAGTTGGTCAGCCTGTATAAATAAAGCACCACATCTTAACACTGCAGTGCACGTTTAGATTCTAATGTGAGTTTCTTCTACTGTTGTCGCTGATGTCAAAGCCGCAGGAAAAAAAACCGAGCGTTGCTAGTTTCACGTGTGTGCCATCGTGACGCACCGCTTCACGTTTGGTTTAACTAGCTTAACGGCGGCTAACTAACACGTCTGATACTATTATGACACAATAACGTCCCGCCGGACAGAGTTTAAAACCAGCTTGGTAATGAAATTAATCCCACTCGTCCTTAAGGGTCAATACACGGGATACAACAGCAAACGATTTGTTACCTCCCGCTAGCTTGTTTACCACTGCATCGTCCCTCAGCATTAGCTTAGCGACAGCCACCAACACACCACCAGCTGTCATCGGGTGTTGGAAATAAGCGACTATGTAAATGTGTCAAAAATAAATCAACGGCTTTCCCTTAGTTTAGACATAATTTAACATAATAGACCTTCTTTGTCCTGCAGAATGTCGTTAACATGCTGTTTCGAGCCAATAATCACTAATAGTGATGGTCCTTCTGAAGCTGGATTTGTTTGGTCAGTCACGTGATCACGTCCAAAGCCTCATTCGTTACGTCACTGCTTCGGTCGCTGAGTCAGTGGTTTATCAGGAAGAGAGTCATTTGGATTTGCGGTGATTTCGCACGAGATCCTCTTCCTGACCCCATAACCACATAAAATAAACTCATACGCGTTATGTGGTTATTTTAGCAGTTCATCACTGCCCAGTTAATACGCGCCTCTACCTCCCCCCCATATCAAAGAAATAAATAGGGATTCATATTACAAGTTACAAAATGATATTATTTATAAACGTACCAGCCCACTGGAGCAGGGACCTCGCAGCACAAACACACCCCCAAGCTATTATAAGATTATGTCGTACATTATTATATTAAGACCACACCATGGCACCATGTTTAAGCAAGCCACTTTTATCATTATCTTTATTTTTTCACCCATTCAAAAAAAAAATCAGACTGAATTGTCACATGGTATTAAACAGAAGCTATCAACTCCAACCATAACGAAGCAGTTCATTTCAAGTTGTAGATTCAAGCTGCTCTCCACACTTTTGGCCACCAGATGCCACCAAAGAGGACTGTGTTTAAAAGCTTCGACTGATGAACCCTTTTTCGACACACGCTTCAGAAAGCTTCATTTGGCCATCACTGCTCTTTACGGTTTGTCACACATTAGTTAGTTTACAGCTTACCAAGTGACATGCCACAGACAAAGATCGTCTATTGAGGCCTCAGTTCAGGTGGACCTTCTGATGACAGTGCCGCCCTTCCATTCAAATGGATGAAAATAAAATACAATTAGAAAGACAAGTGTTTTCATGACAAGTTCCTTAGGTATTGGATGCCTTTATGTTTAAAGTATTTCCTAAAATGTCCAAGCACAATAAGCCAAACTGAGTATTTGCCTTGAAACATGCATGGTGGTATATTTTAACAACAACAACCACAAATGTGACATAAAGAACAAGTCAAATTTTAAGAAGCATAGGTCTTATAAGCTACAGATTTCTGGTAGCAAATTGTTTAACAGATGCTATGGGCATCATATCTTAGCTTAGTTAATACTCATATTTTCAAACTTTCATTAACAAATCTGTCTGGAGCATATTTTGACAGAGGACAGATAGTATTACAAGGTTCCCAATATTCTGTTAAAATTGATTTTATCTCTGGTACATCAATAAATGTGCCTTTTTCCCCTTAAAATGTCAAAATGCATAATGGACAAATGCCAAAATAAACTCTGTGTGTATTCCCACAATCCACCACAGTGTGAAGCTGCACCCAGTGGTGTACTATGACATGTCCTTTTATTTAAACAAGACAAGAAATGCATGCTTTGAATTTGTGTGGGACTTCTCAGACTGAGGAAGTGATGTTTAGTTCTTCTCATGTCTGCATCTCTGCCTTTCTGCCTCTGTCCTTCCTTTTTTCCCCATATTCTGTTCCTTTCCTTCCCTCCTTTCCACTTCCTTTTCCACTCTTCCTCCTTTCATTTTTTCTTCTTGTACATCTCTTCCCCCTTCTTGCTACACAAAGGATCCTTTTTCTCTCCTTCCTTTCTTCTTTTTCTCACCATTGCCCTCTGCTTCATGTTTCCTTGACACTTCCTTTTCTGTCTCCTCCCTCTTCTCTTTTGCCTCCTTTTTGGCTGTTTTCTTTTCTTTCTCCTTTGTTGTCTTTCTTTATCTCCCCTCCTTCCTCAATTTCATTTTCCTCTTTCATCTCTTCTGTTCTTCTCTCTTTACACTTTCCTGTCAGTCCACCTGTTTTCCACCTCTTATCCCCTTTTTATTATAAAATCACCTTCTCCTTCTGCTTCCTTTCCTCCTGCCTTTTTTCTTACTCCATTTGACTTAATCCAATTTTTCTGTTCTTTCTTATCTTCCATCCTTTCCTTATCTCCTTTCTCAACTCCCCTTTTGAGCCCATATCTCTTTCACTGTCCTTCGCTCTCTTTTTCTTCTTCTCGTGTCCATTCTTTCTATATCTTTCCTCACTTGTCTCTTCATATCCTCTCTTTTTTCACTCTGGCATGTCAGAGCTTGTACACAGAGGGTGGGAGGGTGGGGGAGGTAGAGAGAGAGTAAAGAAGAGAGAGAGAGAGAGAGAGAGAGAGAGAGAGAGAGAGAGAGAGAGAGAGAGAGAGAGAGAGAGAGAGAGAGAGAGAGAAACAGATAAAGAGACCAGGAGACTGAAGCTGAGCAGTAAGCGAGTTGAGCAGCAGTGGTGCTTCTGTCTTTGAAGCAGCATATGGTCCAGTCTCAACTGTCACTGAGAGTTAAGAGCCTGCAGGATAAAGTGGTGGTCCCACAAGAAAAAGGAACAAGAAGCTGGATCTGTGTGCATTTTCTTACTCCAGGATGATCTATCACCTTCCAAACCAACACAGAGCTTGAAACTGCTTCAACTCGACAGGATTAATCGTTTCCCTGAAAAAGGAATAAAGACGAAAGGAGAAGGAGTTGAAAAGTCATTCTTTCTACAAAAGACAAGAAATCTAAATTTATGCCACTTGGATATATTGTCCCTCTGAAATCCAGAAGAAAAAAGGAATAAATAAGAAAAACTTTCTGCTCCAGCCACTCAGCTAAAAAGAAACGCAGAAATAAAACAGAGAGACTTAGATTAAAATACTGTGTAACAGGTTTTGCTATTGTTTCACACCTAGAAAAAAATAAATAACACAGAAAAGGAAGGAATCCAGAAAAGGGAATATTATCCTGTCAGCTAAAAAAAAAATTTAGAAAAAGAGTCTGAATTTATTTGAATATTTTTAGTTTTTAGATATTTCAATATGTTTTTCTGCAAGAAACTGAAAAAAAACAACGGAACAAGTTTTAATTAGCGGCTTGGTGAAGACAAAGGAGAAGAGTAAAAGTTAAAGGACTCCACAGCAATGTACGAGTGAAGAGTTAAAGGTAAAAAACATTTAAACGAGAAAAAGCAAAAACATAAAGAAAAAGAAATAAATATCTGGACAACGAAAGGAAAAAACAAGAAGGATTAAAGTGGATACACTGAGGAAAAGGAATAATCCCGGAGAAAAGGCCAAAGAGGAACAAAGGATACAGTAGAAAGCAAAATATTCAAAACGGAGAAAACAAAAGTATCCAAATAACGAGGAGAGAAAAATAATTAATAGAATTAATAGAAATCCCAGGAAAGCAGCAAAAAACATCAATAAGCAAAACCCAAAAACAAGCTGTGGCAATGTGGCTCCTGGTTATTCTTGCATCCCCTCTCTCCATCTTCATCCTCCACACTGCAGCAGTGGCCCCGGCGGGAAGCGTGGCCTCCAGCCGGCTGGAGCGCTGGGTCCGCTCAGGCCTCCAGTCTCTGCACTGGGACCAGCTGGACCGGTGCCTCCGCACGTCCTCTCTGTCTGAGGCCGAGTGCAGGCAGCTCGCCCACCTGCCACTGTCCGCTGTGGCTGTGTACGTGTCGGAGCCACGCACTGCTGCAGGTAGGGGGCAAAGGTCACATGTCAGTGATCTACTTTTACAGTTTTTCTAATCCTGTGTTTAGTTTAGTGATGTTAATTACACATGAAGGCAACCTGCCAGTATGGATGATGACGAGATGATGTGAGCCTTAGGGAACAACTAGTCTGTTTCAGAGTATGTTCAAAATGCGATTAAATGTCTATGTAGAAGACAAAATGGGATGGAATCTATCAAGCTGAGCCAAAATGATTAAAAGAATTTAATATAAGGAGATTTTTACAGATTTGCAAAGATTCAAAAGTACCTCTACCACTATAATACGTCAACTAAAGTAATCAGAATTTGATGTTTAAAACTAACATAAATTGTAGAGTGGGCAGCACTTTGGTGGAGTGGTTAGTGCTGCTGCCTCATAGCTAGAGGTTTCCCGTTTGTAACTCCCTGCCCGCTGTGGCCTTTCTGTGTAGAGTTTGCATCTTCCCCCCGTGCTTGAATGGGATTCCTCCAGGTATTCACGGTTTCCTCCCACATTTCAAAGACATGCACGTTAGGTTAATTGGTGACTCTAAATTGCCTGAAGGTGTGACTGGAGTGTGGATTGTCGTCTGTCTGTGTGTGTGTGTCCCTGTGGTGGACCTGAGAAAGACGGAAGACTTGTTCAAGGTGGACCGCACCTCTCACCTTTGGACAGCTGGCATAGGCTGCAGCCCCCTGCAACCCTGAACAGGACAGGGGTTACAGATAATGGATGAATTTTATTCTTCTGTCACACATCTCGTAAAATAAAGTGCGAATCATGGTGGGTGTGATACTAGTTGAGTAGAGTGCAACTGTTCTATAGTTAAAAATGTGTCCTGACTTTATTGGTATTGTACTTAATGATTTTCCAATTAAATATTATAGACATACGTAGACTACTATTTCATTTTGTACATATAAAATGGACTGAGGTGTTCTTAGATTTTATCTGTCTAAAATTACCATGACAAATTAAATAACCTACAGACAAGGATACTCATAGTATTCTCTTTCAAATGGTTCTTTAATTTTTCTAATAACACCTTTTTCCCCCCAAACACTCCAGGTAACTCGGATAAAGTTCTGGCCATCTTGCCAGACTCCTTAGGTGGGATGATGAGCTCCAAACCACGAGGAGGTTTCAGTGTCGGCCAGGTGTTGAACAGAGGGGAGGGTCCCCTCAGACAACAGCAGCCTTTCTCTGGCCCCACAGCCCACGATGCTGTGTTGGTGCTGGATCCTAGTCCTGGAGAGAACTTTGGACACCCGGTGGTCCTCTTCTATGTCGATGTGAATGTGACAAAGAAGAGATGCTCCCACCTGGATGGCATTTACTTGGGTTAGTCAGAAGACACTTACTGTTCTTGTGCATGTTCTGTTAAGTCACTGTTTAGACAACCTGTACACTGTACCCACAAAAGCAATAACAGCAAGGCATGAAGTAAAACCAATAACCAAGCTGTAGTAATAGTGACAGGGACAGGGGACATTGCTCCACAGATGACAGTCTCCATTCCTTTATTTTTGCTGTGGTTCTTTTGTCTTAGTGGGGTTCTTTCAAGCTGTAACACAGCAAAGCAGTTTCTCTCCAAAATAATTACATTCCCTAAATCTTTATAGCAATACTTTGATCATTTTATAGTAGTAGTTACAGGTATCACACAAAGTTTCTATTTTTGGTCTAGTATTTTTTACACCATCAAAAATGGTTCTCCCTAATCAATAGTTCTATGCCCGTTGTTATGCAGATGGCTTCATTTTTTATTCTTCACTGTATCATAGATTTAGCCCCAGTCTGCCTTTCATGTGTTCTGCTTCTCAGTTATCATGTACTTAACGATAGATGCCTCATGCAGGCTTGCGTCATAAGGACTAAATCATGTGCTAATGCAATAACCACGACAAAAATGGTTTTAGGGATGCTTCTTTTTGTTCACCCTGTCTAAGGCGGATCATGTGGTCTGCATATTTATTTGGCACAGGTTTTCATGCCAGATGCCCTTGTTGATGCAACCTTCCCCAATTTTGCCAGGCTTGGGCTGGAGGCTCAGGGTGACCTGGCTTGCACAACCAAACTGGTTGGGGTTTGACAGTTTAAGGGGTTCATTGTCTTCCCCGGGGACACCTTGACATATAGCGAGGGGGAGTTGGACTCCCAACTCTGTGGCTATGGCTCTGAGGCAATGCTGCCCCTACAAAAATGACTATCAAAAATATTCCCCAACAAAGTACTATAAGAACTGAAGGACAGAAAGGTTTTTGTAAATCTAAAGCCTAAGTGAAAGTATTTTGGTATGTGTGAAAGGGTTGATAATCAAACATCAGCATTTCTAAAGAATAGCCCCATCTTTGGTGATGGTAAACACCAGCTTTAGCGTGAATAAAAAAAACCCAAATGGGGGGTAAGTGTTTCCAAAGTGCTTTATTTATGTAAAAATGCTTTAGAGGTAGAGGAAGTGAATGTATTCCATGATGGTCCTCACAAGTCCTGCACCAGAAACGTGTGTTAAGGTACAAGCTGCTGACCCCCTGCTGTGAGAGAGTCTGGGGCCAGATGTTGAGGTAAATTTGGCCCCATGTTACACAAATGCACACCTGTCAATTATTCATACACACAGCACACTGTGCCCCCCTGCTGTGTCTCATAGATGGATTGGGATCAGTGTATTTTAGAGTCAAACTTTCCGCATTTAACCTCAGGGGGAAAATACATGGAGGTTGAAAAGGGGGGCTAGCAGAGGAGGAGACAATGAGAAGAAAGGGGAAAAAATAGGCAACATCTAAAAACAAGATGAAATGGCTCAACAAGATACAAGACAAAGAGGTGGAGGAAGCCAAACGTTCCTTCCCAGAATGTTTTAATCGGCACAGTGATAAAAAGGTGTCAATTCCTACTAAACTGATAATCCTATATAATTTATTAAAAATGCAGAAACATTACTCTTTCCATGTTACTCTTTTTGTTTTGTGGTTTCGAGTATCAGCCAGTTAGAGACAGGAAAAAAACCAAACTGACCCTGTATCTGAATAAACATTTTTCAAAGAACTGGCAGGGGCGCAGTGACTTTTAACTTTGGCTGGATGCTGTCAGCCTTTTCAGGGAGTTAGTCTGTTTGAAATCACCTTGATTAATTGTTTTTCTTATCCCTGTAAGCACGCAAACCTTTTGGCTACCGCTAAACGTCTTCCTGATAATAGTTAGCCATCTTTTTTCTGTAAGTAATTTTGGAGGCAGTGGCTGGTAAGCAGACTCAAACACAAACCTGTATTATAGAAATTGAATAAAAACATGATATTATTACGGTGTCAGCTAAGGAGACTGGCCGCAAAATGTTCAAAATATTCTTCAAAGTTGCTTTAAAGATGTGCATCAAGACTTGCTGACATCGGCATCGGTCTTTGTGGCTTCAGGTGAGGAGTGCTTGACTCTGGCTTTGAAGGGGCGCTGTCAGAACCAGCTGAAGCGTCGGCAGACCGGGCCTGAGAGGATCATTGGAAACGGACGTCTGGCCGGTGGGCCACTGCGCGGCAGTATCATTGCCTCTAGCAGTGGTAGCCGCCTGGTGGAACGGGCTGTCGGAGGACTCTGTGAGGTCCACTTCCTCCCACTGGTGGTCGGAGTTGGAGACGGCAACCGTACACAGAGACTCAGATGTGTGGGTAGGTCCTAAACGGTTCCTTTTCTTCAGGATGAACAGGTCTGAACAAAACACCAACTTAGCTACTGGCTAACAAACATTGTTGCAAGTTAACTTTTTAATTTTTTAAGTGACTGTGGTGCTAGAAGAAAAGTCAGGGGAACGACAAATTCAGCAGGAATTATCCTCAAGAAAACAAATGTGCGAAATAAACGATGTACTAGTCCATGCAGCAGTTAAATTCGATAAAATGTCAGGATCGCCAGCTCAGTGAGACGCATCAACTGGGGCCTTCTTGGCAGTTCATCTTTAATACTTTTACTTGTTTCACTCAAACCAAACAGTGTCGGCTTCACTGTGGCTGTGGATTCATTCGACTTTGTAACGCAATAGCATATTATTGCTTGTGTCTGAACGTGGGCATTGTAGCAGGTTTTAGATTTGAAAATGTTGAATAGACTTGGCGAAACCAGGGTTGTTCAAATTTACCTTAGTTTATAGGTTGAGTGCTATTCGGTTTCAGTCTTCCTAGTGGGAGGCTTTTGGAGTGAAATGCAGAATTACTGTCATGTTCTGCCAAGACCACCCACACCTGCAACCTCTGCCAGAAAGTTGGGCTTCGTGAGAAAAAGTTATGGGAAAATGTTATCTTGCTATTATAGCAAACATAGACAATCCTCAGGATAAAACCACTACCCAAAATCTGACAGGCTACAAATACTTGGAGATAATAACTGGCATAATTGTTGATTGTGACCCATTTATACACATTACACGTCTATTTTCTTATGCTTTAAAATACTTTATGGTTCTTCCTCCATCAGACCATACAGAGTTTGCGAGATGCCCTCAGCCGATGCCTATGGGGTCTCCCAGTTTGCCCATCTCCAGCTGTGAGCTGAATAAAAACACCAGACGCTGCCACCAGCAGCCACTGGCCACTCACCTTTCCTGCCTGCTCTACCAGACCTGTGACCATGCTGTGCTCATCTCGGGTAAGATAGCCTGGCTGCCTAAGTCGTGACTGAACTGGCCAAGCAGACGTGGATCACAAACTCATTGTCCTGTTTTATGAATCAGCTTTATAAACTAAGGGAGACATGAGGAAAAAGGGAGAAACTGCAGTCCAACACAGCAGAAATGCATGAAATGTGCAGCATCTTGGACTAGGAATATATCTGATATCAACAGTGCAGCAAAGGATACAAAGCTGAGAGGAGTTCAAAGTTTATGCATTGAAAAATTATTATTTAGACACTCACAAAAAAAGGACATAAATACACAGCATCTCCTGCCACCAGAGAGTGTGATGCTCCCTTGGCTAAGGACAAACCATTTTGTGTGAAGAAGCAAACCTGGCAGATGGTGATCATTGTTAACCCATCAAGTGCCAACATTAGAGGTAGTAAACTTGCCACGTCCAAGCTTGAGGCCTGGGGGTGAAGGGGTGGGATGTTTTGATTAGTATTACTTTAGAATGAAGTGTTAACAGAAGGCAGCCAGCCATTTTGTGGTAGCCCAACCACTTTTGTGTTTAATGCTTAACTCTAACCAAACCTTAAAGATGCAATAAGTTACTTCGTGATGTGTGTGGTGCAGGTGGCTGGCAGCAACAGATGATGTTCCAGCGTCATGTGCAGAATCTCCAGAGGTTTTACATGATGCTCCAGAACAACGGCTTTCATAAGGATCACATCAAGACCTTCTTTGCCAGCAGTGGACAGCTTCCTGGTAGGAACAGCACTGCTCCAATGACCACATTTAAAACTACAATAGATATGCTTTACTGTTGCTTTCCACCGCCAACAGATGACGTAGAGGGTGTGTACTCGGCAACGGAGAAAGCGGTGATCCGTAACCACTTGTCGTACGTCTGCAGGAAGCAGCACTGCGCTGACACGCTGGTTCTGTACCTGAACTCACCAACACGCAACGACGGCACCATGCTGTTGTGGGACGCCAACCTCAACGGCATTGTAAGAGAAACACTCACATATTAGATGATGAATGCATTCACGCAAAAATGAATGTGTGTAGAAATGAAGGAAGTTTGCATGTTAAATTTGAATTTTTAGTCCAAATGGAGATGCCAAAGAACCATTGCATAGACGGTCTGAAGAACCTCACACAGTGGTAAATGTGATGAGCGTATGACATTTATGTTTGTTTTGTGTATTGATGTGATTCAGGTTATGCACATTTCCAATTTGATGGAATGTGAAATCCGACTGAAAAGGTTTTTGTAATATTAATTGTTTGGAGGTGGAAATTGTGCTGTAGTAAAAAAGCTATATGAGATAAAGTGGAAACCTGACTTACATGAATCATGTCATTTAAATGTTCCCCTGACATTAATTTGGAACAGACTAGAACTTATCTGTGTGGAGCTATGAGCCCACCAAAACATCTCTCAAATGAATACATGAACCCATAAATAAATGCCTATTTTTGTCATATTCTACTCTTTGATGGTTTGACTGAACCTCTTTTAGTTATGTGAGCATGCTTTGCCCTCTACTTCTGCAGGGCTTTTAATCACCAGCTCTGCATCTCAAACCTGCAATTATCATAGAACAGTGGATGGAAATCCGTAACAGTGTATTGTCAATACCGCTCTTACTACAAATATGCAATAAGTTGTAAATGTGAGCACAGGAAATATCATGCAGCAGTGTCTGGCACACACAGAGATGCAGACATGCAAACAGACTAGTGTCTTTAAAGCAGATCACCAATACAGAAGAGAAAAAAGATTCATTTGACACATGTGGGAGCCATTATCAGCCTGATAAGATGATTTCTGACCACACACACACAGAATGAGACTAGGACCACCCAGATAATAGTATTTCTGTTTCACTAAATAAGGATATGAGCTCATGTTTGAAGGCAGTTATTATAGAGAAATGTGTAACGCCAATCAGCCGGTCAGACTGGGTCTCGAAGCCTGACAGGAAACAGTATTTTTATGTGCAGTACGCTACCACTAACACAACTTGAGGTAACGGTTTACACTGTAAAAACTAAGCCTGGGATAAACTAATATTTCTTTAAAATTGGAGTAAATATTACACAATGAAGAGTGCAGTTACTGCGAAATAATGCTTAATTCATTACATTTAAATAAAGGATTAATTGTAGTTTGCTTTAGTTGAAACACTATACTAAAAATAAAGACCCAAAATGTCAATACACTCATTCATAACACAGTTATGAAATAGCTCAGGTACAAGTTTGTGTGTTCCAGAAACATTTAGAGCTGGGTGTATTCCAGGCTGTCCATTAAATTGCACAGTTTCATGACAATACGTTTTAGTCAGTGGTGTCAAGCTTCATATATCTGACCCTAAGATGCAAAATACGTGTCTGTTAACTAGTTTTAGGTGTCTAGGCGACACTAGTTAACTATTTAGATGCTTGTTTAGTCACTTTGTGCTTACGTTGCATCACATTTTCTCAGTATAGCTGTTGTGGCAAAGCATGTTCAGGATTTTGGGGGTGTGGCCACCAAACCCTGACTGAAGGAGTGTGACAGTTATCTACTGTAGGAGCTTAAAGAAAGATGTCTCAGTTACTACGGCCAATGAGTTCAAGGATTCTGCCTAAAAATAGAGTTTGTTGCAATGCAATGCATTGTCAGTACATGTTGGCCAAAGTGCAAATTACGCATTTGTTTATCATCTCATTTCCTACACTATTACTGAATGTAACACATTTCAGTTGTTGCTTCACTTAGTCGTAGCTCGTGGTTTTGAGTAAAATATACTAATATGTTTTCCTCAAACTTTCATCACTTAGAATCAATCATTATTATTATTAGGTACATTGTTGCCATTTTTTAGTTTATATGAAAAAACCGCCAAGTATGCAAAAGTGTAAAAGAGAAAAAAAAGTTTTTTGTGTCCCTCCCCTCTGTCTCCCTTTCCAGGCTGATTTGAAGGAGCGGTACTCGGTCAACGAGCTACTGGCTGATCTAGCAGGATGCAAGGCCACTCGTGTTTTGCTTTTTGTGGACCAAAGCTACAGCGGCGTTCTGTCCAAGAGGCTGCGAGGGTCCCAGAAACACCTCAATGTGGCTCTTATTCAGAGTCAGATGCGGCAGACCCACAACCACCAGAACCAGAGGTTGAACCCAGTCTGGGAGGACAGCAGCTGGTCCCTCATCAAGCCTGCAACCTGCCTCCTGGACCACCTGGGGAAGGTACTATAGCACATTTTAGTTTTTATTCCTTTTGTTCTTTTGAATAATCTTCTAACCGGCTCTTCAATGAATGATGCAATCAGGGCGCAGGGATGTCTCGCCTCCTGGAGCCATGGGCAGGCCTTTTAAACGTGACGTTGGCGGGCGCCCCCTGCAATGTCATCCCACCTCTGACTGATGGCGAGATGCGGCGACACTATCAGGGCTGCCAAAACCTGCCGACAGCACTGTGGCACCAGAAACACAACAGGAGGGGCAACTGAGCAAGAAGATGGGCGACGACGGAACATAAACGGGGGAACAAATTAATTGTGGACATGCACAGAACACATACATGCCTTTGTATCACACACACACGCATTTATGCCAGTGTGTGTGAACTAAGGACATTAGTTTTCGGGTGCTTGGTGGACACTGGTGTGTGTGTTTTCTGTCCTAATTCTGAACTCAGACCGTAACCATGCCAATAGCAGCTCATCCCATTGGGAGTGTGCTGAACACCATGTTGACAGTGTGTATGTGTGTGTGTTTGTGAGTTCAACAAGAGGACATCCTCTCTCGGAGACCACTGCTAGCTCAAACTCTGGTCAGCGTGCTTGTGTTTGTGTGTACGACACATCTCCAGGGCACTTTATTTTTCACGTCCAATCATCTAGCTCTATTCTCATCTTCATGAAAGTTTTTCTGCTTCCTTCTTTTCTCGCTTTCTTTCATCTCTCTTATCGTTTTGTCCTTTGATCACCTTCAGTCCATTATTTTTTCTTGCTACCTAACTATTTAATCTTCTAGCTTCCTCCCAGCTTTTATGTTTCCTTCCTTTCTGGTTGCATTTTCCTTCCTTTTTCACTCTTGTTTTTGTTTTTGCTGCTTCTATCAGACCTCTTTTTGAGGCCGTTTCTCATCCCATTAGTTTAGCAATTTGCACTGCGAATGTTTGACAACCAGACCAGGTTCTAAACAAATTTCCTAGTTGAACTCAATTTACTTGTGAATTCAGGGAATTGTTAATCGCTGCCCTGTGCCCCTCATTCTAAAAGTTGCTAAATTGTAGATCTTAGAAAGAAAGTACACAAATAAAAGGTTGTCGTAGCAGAACGATGGCCAGCAGAGCCAAAAATGAGAACCAGATGTTAAAAATCTTGATTTTCTGCAGACAAGTGTCTGGAGTCAGGTTTATTTTTAACGTTTACCGTTTAACTTTTTTGTGGAAAGGATAGACAGACACGCACAGGGACAGCCAGGAATCAAGAGACAGGGAGGTTGGTTGGCTGTGATCATGATTAAGATATGAAGCACTGAGACTGCCCTCACTGCTACACAGACTAGCTATGGCATTTTAATAAGGGCACAACGTGCAAGTGACTGTGTTTATATATGTGTGTCTGTGCTACATCACATAGACAGAGGCATCACATGAAACATGCACACGTACTATTATTAACCCACTAATGTACATGTTATCCTCCACTTTTAGGGGTTTGTGATTTCTGTCTGTACATTACCTCCTATTTTTCTTTCATTGAAGTATCCGTACAGCTCCTTCCCACCCTTCCGCTCGTGTTGTGTACCCATGTTTGTTGTTGTACTGATTTTTACATTAGGTGTTGGTTTATTCAAAAAGATGGAAATTGATCAGAAGAACAACTTTCCAAATGTGTGGGACATTTTGGACTGGAACTGTGTCCAACAAGTTGACATGTGCATATTCACAGTTGGAGTAATGGCCTGTACAGAATATATGATGTAATTTAACTCAGATGTTTCTAATTGCATGCAGCAAATCACAAAATGTAGTCAATAAAGTAGTTTTAGGAACCATGTACGTGTGATTTATTGTACTGACCTGATTGGCCAGAGGTGCCAAATTCTGTGGGTGGTTGGGAGCTCAGGTATCCATAAGGAGATCAGCCCGTACAAACATATACTGAAAAAGTATTTTATCACTTAAGTAATGTTTAAGAAGATGTTTAAGAAAATAGGAGCAAGGTTGGTAGGACCAGTAGCTGCACACTGGAAAAGCATATAGCTCCAAGGCCGAGGACACCTGCCGAAATGGACGGAGAGAGAAGCACAACTACGAGAAAAAGAAGGCACAAAGTTAACTTCATGCAGTGGTGACATATAAATTCTGAGTCACTGAGTCAGCTCCAACTATAACTTTATCAAAAAGGAGAGTTTTAAGTCTATTCCTTAAAGCAGAGAAGGGTTTCTGCCTCCCGAATCTGAAGTGGGACCTGGTTCCGGGAGAGTAGCTTGATAGCTAAATGCTCTGGAAATTGTGGGAACAACAATCCCAGACTACATGTAGGCCTGCATTTTGAGCGCACAGTGGTCTATAGGGATAATACAGTTTTATAAGGTCCTGATGGAGCTTGACTATTAGGGACTTTCTATGTAAGGAGGTGGGTTTAAAATTCTATTCTAGGGCATAGCAGACTTGATTTCTGCATTCTGGGCTTAACTCTGGGTTTTCAGGATTTTAGGTTGTCAGATAAACCATATTTGTTAATATAAGAGCTGCACCATTTAAAATAGGATGGATGTTGTAAACAGTCCTTAACACTACATACGAGGTGAGTAAAGTTATGGGCTTGACATATTTATTTTTTTTACTTTGACATATTTTATTGATTCAACTAACCCTGTGTTTTGTGGACAACTGGTCTACCAACAGAGTCCCAGCTGTCCCTGAAGGAGCTAACACCCCTAGAATCTGTGGGGAGCAACATGATGTGAATGTTAATTTTAACATTTAATACAATGCAATAAAAATGAATTATATTTATTCAAATAGTTGTCATGATGGACGTTTGCATCCTTGTTAATTTGACAGCAATCAATTCAGACTTGTTTTAGGAATGTTCTGAGGTCTGAACTAGTCAGATTGTTGTCCTGAACTTCACAGTAAATTAATCTAAACATAAAAAATTAAACTGACATTTTTTCAGAGGGGTTTACTGCTAATGAGACAGTTCTCACTGAAACACTCACTCCCACCAGTCTCTCTTTCTGCCCCTTAGGCTGCTCAGATACATTTACACCAAACAATAACCTTTGACACTGGCACTTTCAGCCCATCCAGGATGTTTTTCCCAAAACAGGCTCAGTAACACAATCGCTTTGGCTTTTCATCACTCAGGTAGAATCTTCACCAGCAGAGGAACTTTTACCTTTTCACCTTAAGTCGTCCAACCTTAGTGCCCATAGAGGTCGTTTGTCCCCACCCTCTCACAGGAGCCAAACAACCATTTGTTGGAATTGTACCGCAGCACAGGGAGGAAATAAATCTATTAAAATTTCACCCCTTTCAGTGGCAGGAACCAAAATGCCAAAATGGTGGTTGGTGCAACACCTTTTTTCAAACAGTGAAAGATGCTGAATAACAACCATACAAACAGCCTTTTGGTTAGTTAGACACATCAGTTTTGCTTCAGTTCACTGAGGTATGTCACATGGTGAACATTGCATTCACCGCAATTTATTTTCTCCTCTAGCGCAAACACATTGCATTATACCACAAATGTGTGGTGAGCATTGAATCAAACTATGTTTTTTTTTCTGGATTTTTCTGGAGTCTGTTCATCTGTATTGGTTTGTGGGTCCAGACTCTTCTGCTGTTTCCTCCACATGGCTGCATATAGAGCTCGCTGAAGCAGCAGTTGCTCGAGTCTGAACAAAAAAAGGAGAAATACGACATAAAATTATGAAGAACCACAGGTCATCGTCACAAAAGGAAGTCTCTTATGTGAGGATTCAGCCTCTAAGAGATGTCGGTCAGAAAACATGTAACGAATTGCTTCACTGCTTTAGTTCATAGTATGCTGAGAAATTTAACGCACATCCGCTCTGTTCCAGTCAGTGTGTGTTCAGAACCTTAAACAGCTATTTTAGCGCCACCATTTGGCCTGGTAAAAAATGTCTGACCCTGAATACCCTTAGCATTGCGTGTAACAGACGGATAAATGACCAGTGGGGATGATACAAAAACTAAAGAAAAAGGGGAGCAGGCAGGGGACAAGGTGGGTCACTCATAATGTCTTCTGACACCAGAGCTACTTTAAGAACAAAGTTGAGCAGTCTAAAATCCTCCTGCAGACTTTACCAACTTTACTATGAATTAATAAAAACTACAAGTCTGCTACTGTCTGGCCTGCCAGACGGAAAGAGAGCGTGAGGGGTCAGAAATAGAGAATTCAGAAAGCGAGAAGACAGACAGAGAACATGTTGATGAAGAAAGAAAAAGGTAGAGAGGAAGTGATGGGAAACAGACATGCGAAGGGAATTAAATAGAAACTTAGGTGGAGGCAGTGAAAGAGGGGGTCAAGTGGTCAGAGGAGCAAAGTGATGCTGAAGCTTTTCTAAATCGTGTGCATTTGGTCTTAGACATTTGCCCAGTCAGGCAGCTACGTTTGAAAAGCAGGAAATTCTGGCACAACTTAACCTTCCGCCCCTGAAAAGAGCCAAACTCCAGCAACACTGCTAACTCAAAAATCCATTAGAGTGTTGATTTACACACAAACCGCTAGTTATTACACTTCACTTAACTTTTGCTTCTTCTTTTAAGGGCAACTGTTGTACAACTACAGACTGGTTACAGACTCACTCTCCACTTCCATACACTCTTCCATACTTTAAGACAAAACACACAATAATAATAATACAATTAAAAGCTGACTTTGACTAAGAGCATTACTAATTTTCAAATACTCTCTCTAGATATGGTGATAAGATTGTGAATTCGTCTGGCCAAAATAATCAGGTAAGTGACAATCTGATATGGTGGCAGTCTCTTGCTGTCACTTATTCACCTGAAAAACCTCCAAACACTAGTTTAGCTTTTGTAGGTGGACCGAGACACCTGATCTTGTGGACAACATAATTCTACATTTGCCTCTATTATGTCTGATGTTGTTAA
The DNA here is from genome assembly GCF_033026475.1 of Channa argus. Lineage (NCBI taxonomy): Eukaryota > Metazoa > Chordata > Actinopteri > Anabantiformes > Channidae > Channa > Channa argus. Next base: position 5,471,728 of record NC_090205.1, read on the forward strand.
TATGCAAATGCAATATTGAGGATGGTTTGTTAGTTATAAGTGTAAGTACTTATAAGTAAGTACTATTTATGATTTGTAACTAAATCAAATAATATATTTTATTCAGTTGTCATTAGCACCAAGCGAGGTGCAAATAAGGACAAAAAAATCAGGAGTTTAAAACAAAAAAGCAACATGAGGCAGAATGAAGGTTTAACAGGCTCAGACAGAGGAATCATTCGTTGCCAGATATATCTGCTGTGATGCACAGTAGCTCTTTGACCACAAAACAGAGGTTTAGCCTATTGCTCAGGTGTTGGATGTTGAATGAGGACATGGGACAAGAAGCATCTGAATTGGATTCATGTTGTTTTCACGCGTAAACAGTGTTTTCTAATTAGTGGATAGTTCAGGTAAAGCCTGTAGAGCTCGTAGAGTGCCTGAGGACAGAAGGAGGCCTCTTCCTGCCTCTGTTTCGGGATACACTCAAACACTTTGTGACAGAATCTGTGCGTAATCTGACTCTAGAGGTTAAATGGGTCTGTCCTGTGTTTACATCACAGTGTCAATCAAAAGATCAATGGTTTTTGGTTGGTGGTGCCTGCAGGGCTGAACCAAGGTCTGCAGTGGGGGGGGGGGGGGGGGGGGGGGGTGCTGCATGTGACACCAACTTGTTTCTCAGGTGTGTTCCTATTGAGACCTTTGACTTAGACTTTGTGTCCACCTGTGAGTGTGGGAGTGTAAAGCCTGTAAGACAGGAAATATTTATACTCATCTCCTATATCAAAGGTATGAACTCAGTTAGTGGGCAGCTCCATGCTCTCTCTCTCTCTCTCTCTGTGTGTGTGTGTGGACCAATGACACAAAGGTCGGGCACAAAACCACACTGAGATTCTGATCTGTGGATATATATATATATATATATATATATATATATTTATACACACACAGAGACACACACACTAACCACAGAATTACTGTAGTTGCATTTTGTTTCATTGAACTATGTACAAAAACTGAACGAAACATTTACTAGTATAAGTTCAGTAATAATTACAATTAGGTCTTTTTAAGAACAGAAATAATCACCAAACTGTAAAATCAGGATCCAAGTTGCAACAAACCTGAACAATTATCGAAATGCAAGTGTGTGAAGTTCACAGGAAGAAGCAGATGAAAGGCTTCAATCTGCGTCTTACTACAAATTTAATTCCAGAGTTTGGGGAGAAGGGGAGAAAATGAGGAAATGGGGAAAGATGGAGACATACTGTGGAAAGAGCGAGTGGGAGGGAATGTTTGGTTAGATTTTAAATATGTTCAGCTGTCCTATATATTACTCATGCCACAGTAATCACTAACAGAAACACAAACTCACTTCAGCTCTTACATTTCTGTCATACATGTGCAACCAAAGCTCGCACACACAAACACACACATACACACAGAGCTGAATTTGTCGCTATAGGTTTGGGAACTCTGTATGAACTTGTCTGTAAATTATTAAAGTTAATATTTATGACCGTTCTCTGATAAGAGTCTGATTAAAGGCACACTCTCATCTACGGACTCTGTGGGATGTGACCCAGTGTGGAATCAGAACATTATTTTTGCTAAGGTGCACAGATGCCTGATTTTATTTTTATTTTTTTGTGGGATGGTTGAATGTGATGGTTTATGTGTGAATCTGAAAGTAAGATTCTGAAAAACGGAGTCAGACATGTCGCCTGTCCTCCCCTGTGGACATTTTGCTCATACACTGAACAAAAAGCTGCGAACCACAGAGCTCATGAGTCTCCAAATTGCTTAATGTCACTTTAAGCTTCTGCAGAGCCACCACTCTGCTCTAGTGTCATCAAGACTATCTTTGGACGTCCACCTTCAATATTTGATGGAAAACCTCGGTCACAGGTAGGAATTTCTCCCCCCGGAGACTGCAGACGTCAAAGGCAGTATATGTCCTGTTTTTAAGGTAAGCTTCATCGACTGGGATGCAGAGGGACACGATCTCATCTTTTCATTTTTCTAGGCCAGATGTGAACGTCCAAGACACAAATTTTCATATTATTATTAATAATATAATAATAATGTCATACGATTTCAAAGTTAAGTTAAAAGTTAAAGTCTACCCCCATTAACAAGTTCAAAAGTGAATCTAAAACCAAATTACTTATTTTTTTGACATTACCACAAGTGGATTTTTACAGTAGTTTTAGTCTAGAACACATCAATAACCCCAGTCTAGGTCAACGACGTGATTTCATTAGGGAAATGCCTTTTATTACAGCTCATTTTCGGACCCTTCGCACTACTTCTCCGTCGATACACATAAACGATGACACGGATCTATGAAGAGTAGGAAATTATGAGTTACCGTAGGTCGCAGACGGCCCGAAGTGCACACCTTCTAAATCTGAGCACGTTGTGCGTTCATAGGTTTATTCAATAAGGCTGATTAAAGAGAGATTTCAGCTCAGCCGTCAAAGTCTACACCGTGTCCTGACTGTCGTGACGCTGTGTTTTCATTTCATTAAATACCAGACTGATTCGGCCCATAAACCAGGCTCCATCTGCTGCTGCTATTGAAAGATTAGGAAGCTTCTGGATCAACCTACTCAAAGAAAAGTGGTCAACATAATGTGAGTGTCAGAGAGAGACTTACATCGTCAAAACACACGATTAGTTATTTATGTTTTTATTTAGTTATTCGGTCATGGTCCCCTAATCTCATTCCACCTGCTCTACATTTATACAAAATAAGGAAATTCTTGTCCGACAGAAACAATAGGTGACATTATTGTACCTTCAGTGATACTTCGGCTTGTCACTGGGGCTGTATCATCTATCTGAGTGCATATATATTATTGATTTCCATTCACCTTAATAATTGATAATTGCATTATTGAGTTAACAATTGTGATGGCAAATTTGCATATCCACAAATCTACATAATAATCAGACTATATCCTGAAATTGTACCTTAACTGAATAAGTACATATATGTACCTTGTACTGCTTGGGAACACTGATGTTCCAGCGATTAACTCTATGGAGGACATTGGTGCAGGCTGTAGCTTGGGGACAGAAATACAATCCGACTGTACCTCTGTTTCCAAGAAAAATGTCTTATGACTGAAATATGACTGAAAAATCTTTCATCTAACTTGAATAACACAGGCAGTGGACACACCTGTTCCAGATGATACATGTGCCAGTTGTTGGTGCTCACGAATCAATAAAACATTAAACGTATACGAATTGATGCAGTTTACTTTGGAACTGACATATTACTGTATGTGTTTTCTGCCTAAATGGTGCAACAATCAGCACACGGGTTTAGAAACAGTGACTTTGTCAAATTCCTCTGAGCTTTGGGTGTCAGTACTAGTCACTGATGACTAGTCAACATCTGCAAACAATAATGCAGCAGTCAGAGTTTCCAAACAGGTGCATTAGGACTAAGAACCTATAAACACCACAGTGTCACACGCAAATATATTTGTTCGATTACACACAGCAGATTCCACACGCAGATGTGAGGAAACATCAAACTGTATTTCCGCTGATTAAACAAATTGTCAGCGCATTTTTGTTGCATTGTGTTGTTGTTTTACAGCTTGTTTATGACGTCCAAAATTCACTGTGTGCCACAAAGCTGGAGCGGAGAGCTCAGCTAAAAGTGGAAGAACAAGCAGGATCCGGTAAGAGCATTATTCTCTGTGCAGCCACACAGTTGCACAAACTTTTAAGCTTTCCCCTTTTGTCCCGTGCATCAAATAGAAATCTGTTTTTTTAAAGATATTAGTCATGGAATAAAAAATAATAACCAATTGCAAAGAGGATATGATGATATGAACTGGGTTCATGCAGTGTAGCAGAAGGCAACACCACAGTGTCAGAACCTTTTAAGTCTTTTTCAGTATCACTCTGACTGATGAAAAACCAGACACTTGTTTTCTTTACTTTTGTTGACCTGTCAACATGCGTCACCTCATATCCTCCAATCAGCTTTTCGTTTAATCTCTCCATCCCTCTCTTTGTGTCTGCCTAATCCTGCTCTCCTCCCAACACACCCATCTTTTCCTTTCATCTCTTCTACTTTATGTGACCCACACACACACACACACATTGTGCTCTCATACTGACCACTGTAAAAAATACTCAGCACAATAAGTATAGAAACTCACTTTCAGTGCCACAATTAGCCTGATTGACGATGCCTCACTTGCTCCCTTGCGTTGGCATTAACACATTTATTCCAGCTTCGGACTATCCACACAAAGAGAAAATCAGCCTTTGGAATTTATTCTAAACATGCTGCGTGGTAGGAAGTTGAGCTGTTTCACTGAGGTGTTACTAATGGATGGCTTCCAATGCTGTGATAAACCAAATGCCTCCAAAATGTATTTTCTATACAGATTCACTGAGACTAAACAAATCTAATAAATGGTATATAAATTTTTACCTGTACAACAAAGCGTTAAATGGTCTCCTTGGTCATAAAACTCCCGCCTCCAGCCCCCAATGAAAGTGACTTGTGGGATAGTTGGCATCGAGAACTTTGGCTGTTAAAATTCCAACTTAGGCTCTGGATCCAAACCAGCCCCTTTAGAGAAAACATTCAAATGAAGCCTCCTTCCAAATAAGACAAAGCTTGGTAATAACATCACCTGTGTGCAACCACTTCAGTTGTCCTGTTGTTGCAGAACTTTGCAAGGGAAGCCTGGATGTTCCTCTCAGTCTGGGTTTCCAGAGAAGAAGTGGCCTGTCGGATCAAACATAGTATGGAACTTAGTTTTGCATGTGATGGTGTGTTTTGAAATGTGTTTTCATTCTTCAATAAATTAAGTTTAACTAACATCACTGCAACGTAGGTTAAACAAGACATTTCTGCCTCTGCAAGTGTGATGCTGGCTCGACCTTCTCGCCGCAGAGAAAAAATAAAAAGCGTGTGTTCACTGAGACTTGCATGTGGAAAACCACATGCACCACTTGTTATAAAGCAGGTAGTTACCGTGCATGAGGCACTCTGGAATCCTCTGCATACTCACCTCGTCCGGCACAACGATCAGAGGCTCTTTCAGTATGGTTCGAGCCACTGAGCTTCAAACTCACTCCCCCACTTTTGTGTCATAACCTGATTAAACTATAATTAGGGGCCTTTTGCATCTAGATAATCAGGGTTTAAATTAGCAGGATAATGTTACAGGTTTGCTTCGGCAACATCTAAGTCAAATCACAAAAGTGGGTTTATAACAATTAAACACCTGCACCTGTGTACACCTGCAGCCGTGGCAGCTCTCTCCACCTCCTCTCTGGCGGCTGTAACTCGGCCGTAGCGAACGTTGTTGCCAACGGTGTCGTCGAAAAGGGCCGTGTCCTGGGGAACCACACCGATGTAAGATCTCAGAGAAGACTGATGATGCTCACATATATGTTAAAATAATGCAAAAATAACTAGCTGGCTTGACGCTTTGCCAGTCAGGTGATTTGCACATTGAATTTTGCCACAGTAAACGAATGAGAAGAAATGAAATGGATCTTAGAAAATCCAGGGATTTTGTAAAACCAGATTCCAAGTTGGAACCTGAATTGACTTTGAGCTAAGAACTGACTTTGGTCTCTCACTGTTACATGCAAAGACAAAACCACATTGTCGCAAATAAATTCAGACTTTCTTTACAATGATTGCTCGATCAAACATTTGGTGTTGCTTTTATTTGATGACTTTTTCTTTTTTATGACGACTTCTAATGCAGTTACACTTGACAGGAAGGACAATTACTTGCGAAGCTTGCAGAGATGAGTGCTTTTACATCATTTCAACATCTGGATGGAATGCAACACAAACAAGATAGTACATGGATAAGCTGGACAAATGTCTCTCAGCTTTCCACCCAACTGTCTCATCACACACACACACACACACACACACCCCCCATGCATCTACTGCATAAATGTTGCATTGCTTAATTCATCCTATACTCTATAATGCACGCTGCCCTGGGTCACAGAGAGCACACATGTCCTAAACTGATTTCTCTGCCTGTGCCTCATTGCTTCTCTCTTTCTATCTCATTATCTGTATAAGGTTTGCATGCATCTCTTTTCTCTTTTTTATTTTGATTTTTTTTGATAAATGACAACCAGCAGACAAATCCTGAAACACCTCATTAGGTTTTTAAATTGGCAACTAGATGACAGTTCAAACAACCCACTCACTCATTAAATATCTGCTTCATCGTACTTGCAGTGTAATAAACTCTTGATTACTAATTAGCACATCATGGTCTGTTTACACTTATATTCTAATCAGTTCATCCAATTAGACATTTGTGCCACGTGTGATGAAGCCTCAGGCGTTCCTGAGATATTGCGCTTACAGGAGTAGGACAGATGGGACATCAGTGACCTTGACCTTTGGAATCAGTTTCTCCTTGAGTCCAAATGGATGTTTGTGCCAAAATTGAAGACACAAGAATATGACATCTATCGTCACATCCATTGTTGCATCAAATCTGTAACAATGAAACACAGTATGTATAATGCATTCTCGTATTTAAAACTAACCTCCTTCTCAGGACTTGATGCATCTGGTTCTTGGTCTCTCCGAAACTAATTTTCGGTTTTCAAAGACTCTTTGTGCAATGTGCAGCATTGTGTAAGTCTTTCCCGTGAAACACTGTACTCTGCAGCCACAACAATACAAATTCCGTTTCCCTGCACAAGCTCGGGTTGGCTAGTAATCACTCGCTTTCCCTTAATTTAATCTCTGCAGTTTACTTGTGTTATTTATTCCACTCAAGAGGCGGGCTGTAAGAGCTGCAGCATGGAAGGTTATAAAAGAGAAGAAGAGGGGAAAGACAAAAGAGGAAAGAAAAAAAAAAGGAGTTTAATTGACATTCACTGTGACATCAACTGAGGAACAAAAGAGGAAATTGTAGTTTAAGACAGCTGTTCCCACACACAAGAAATAATGACTACCATCACAGCAAATGAGAAAGCAATGTCTTTTAGTATCTAGTATGTTTTGCTTAATATTTGCAACATAGTTGCCTATAGAGAGGAGGTAGACTGGATGTTGGGTCAGAGCAGTAGTGCCTACTAAAACAGGGAAAGAAGGGAAGTTCACAGGTCTTGTCTTGCACTTTAAGTCATTGTTGACCTGCTCTATGTCTTACAGCACTACCTTACTTTGAGTGGGTTTTTTGCATAAGCACAATAATTTTTGTTAAGGAGGCTTAAAGGTTTGTAAATAGGTTGCGATGGGAAAAGCACATTTAACATGGGGGTTTGAGCCATGATTTCACTGGGACCAGGGATCCGGCCACGTGTCCAGAACAGACGGGACATACGGTATACATACAGTCTACCCTTTGGTCTCCTACCAGTTGGACATGCCCAGAAAGCCTCTCGTGTAAGGTGTCGATGAAGCGTCCCAGTCAAATATCGGAACCATCTCAACAGGCTGATTTCTATGTAAGGCAGCAGTGACTCTATTCCAATTGTCTGAACTCTGTACCGTAGCTTTTCGTTACAGTGGACCTCAGACAGCCTACAAAGGAAACTTCTTTCAGCTGCTTTTGTCCATGATAACATTGTTTTGTCCACTACCTAAAGCTCATGTCAATAAGTGTTCAAACTCCCAGCAAGAAAGCAAATAGTTTGCCAAGATGACAAATTACTCTTATATCAACTGAGTCTTGGGTAAACTCTAAACAGCAATTATTCAGCTCATAATTATTAATAATTGCTTTAATAAATGCTCACAGTCTGACAAACAGGAAGTTCAAGCTGTAACCTTGGCAAAACATGAATTAACTTGAGACAGTTTTTGCAAAGACGAAGAAAACATGACTTAAAACAGGTGATTCACACTAAGTGGCTATCAGTGTTGGGTTGAGCAGAGTTGGACTCATTTAGGCATCACCACATGTGGTAGCCATATGCAGGGACATAGGAATGGTGCAGGTCAGATGGGGAAAAGACAAACCCAGAGACCTGAGAGGCAGAGCTGCATCGACAGCGAAATGAACTAAAGCCATGAATAAATGTAGTTTGTAAAATATACAGGTACAGTGCTAAATTGCTGTATTGGAAAGTTAAAACTGCAAATGTCTACAATACATAAAAGGTGAACTTTGAGCCACGTCCTGAAATAAAAAATCATCTTGAGGTGACGCTGCAAGCCGCAGGAAAATGCTAATCGTATAAATGATGATCTTTTTTGGAGGGAAATTAAAAGTGAATTTGAAAATTACAAATCTCTCTAAAATTAAAGAGAACAGTGGTCAGAGCCCAGAATAAAAAATAAAATTTTTTTACTACTTCACTTTGATAGCGCATGAAAAAGACCAACTGTGCCAACCCACAGGGACCTATTAAGCCATACGTATGGACTGACAAGAGCAGTTAACTGGCGATTGATTAGGGCGATACACCTCCAAACAACGAGTTTTTCTTGGACAGCTCGGCCTGTTGTGTCAGCACAGAAACATAAAGAGCTGGGAGCAGTAATCATGGGCTCATTCTGCAATTTCAAAATAAAAAAACTCTTTTGCACGCAGTGAACCTGCAAACTAGGCTCCACACATTTCACCATGATGCTTCACTTTTAGCGCGTGAGGATAATTAGTGCTGAAGGTGAGATCGAATGACTTGTTAAAGCCGACCTTGTTTTACTGTGTAACACAAGCCGACATAAGTGACACAACAAAGTATTTATAGAGCGCAACATGGAAAGCACGGGGGGTTTTAATGGAGTGGCAACAGGCAGCATGTGAAACAGATGGCGTGTAAAAAGCGCTGGCATCAAACTCGAAGCTTGACATGTGCCTCACACTTCTGCTCACTCGGAGACAAAGGAGAGACTTTACGACCATCTTCTAAACCAATTTCTTTTATTGACTCGTCATTTTCAAACGTGGTCGAGTTTTTTAGAGAATTATCACTCAGTGCTTATTTAATGCCAGTTGCCCATTTTCCCTTGTTTTTCTCCGATACAAACAACTTGCAGTTAATCTAATATAACGACCTACCTCAGGTATTGGGGTGTTTCTATCCCGATGTAAATCTATCCAAAATAAAGCTGAGACCTGGCTCAAATATGTTTGGTCTGCTAGTGGAAGCTGTTGCTTTATATAGTATTCACAGAGCTCGGCTTACAGTATGTCCTGCAAGTGTCCTGAGATGTTTTTCTCATTATCAGACGGGTTTATTAAGCCCATTTTATAAGAGTCATTAACCATTTACCACTGACTGTTAAATGCATGTGTTTTTCTCCTCCATATGTTTTTGTTATCTGGCATTTATATAAGAGGATATTAAACCACAGATTATTTGGCTCCACATACTGTCCAACACCCCTGCAACGTGAAGGTGATAATGGTCAACTTTTGTATAAACTGTTCCACTGTATGGTTATTTAAGATTTACGTTGTGTTGATTTATTTTTCTGCATTTAACTGAAATGTTTATTTTGATTTCTTTCTACTGCAATTATTTTAATGAGTCTAGACTAAACCAGCGTTTTATTCAGTGTTTTGTTTAGTTGAATCATCTTGTAATCAAATGGTGATGAAGTAAACCTGATTGTGGGGAATATTATGCACGTGGGGACGACCGTACCAGTAGTCAGCGGGGAAGGGAATTGTGTATTTTTGGTAATTAATTGGCTTTAAAATGTTTAATAGTGGCTCTTGTGTTAAATTAACAAGACTCCATGTCCCAGCATGGAGAGAAAACAGAAAGCAAAGAGTGGACAAAAAAAAACCAAACTAAAAACACCTTGTGCAGAAAAGCATCTGGCCGCGGTAACAACAGCAGCTATAGAAGAGAAACTGGTGGAGCTAGTCCAGTTGTTGAAGTCCAGTTGTCACTGAACGGCACCTTTTGGAGTTACATACTGTAGCTTTAGTATTTCTCTGTGTAGCCTGATGGCAACTGCATATGTGCAGTAACCACTACTCACACTTGCTCGTGCTCCTATGCGTATATCGATATGGATGCTGGTTTACACAAATCAGGAACTTAAGAGCATCCGTCAGCTTTCGACGGCAAGGGTACCTCTGTCTTTTTGACCATCCAGGGACCCAGCATTTGAAGGCCCAAGATTCCAAAAGGGAAAAATGTGGCCGAGAACTCGTGCTTTTATCACTGAGTGGAACCAACAGCTTCCTCGCCAGCCTTAACATCGCTTTGGAGCTTCAAATTACCATGGGCCCAGATACTGGTTCCTGCTGTTTGTCCGTTGAACATTTATGGTTTTACTGAATTCTAAATTACAACTATTAACGAAACCAGTGGACGAACAGAAAAGCATTTCACTGTGGCCTCCGGGAAAGAGGAAGCGCTGAATCCGCAGAGTCCAAAAAGAATGAGTCCTTCAGCAGAGGAGGCTGAGGAGTTTCACCGCTTCCTGCCCCCGCACCTCCTGAAAAAACCACTGATTGATAAACAGTCTGAATCTAATTTGGGAGAATACCAAATGTGTGCATGTGTTTGTTGATTAAGCAGTCCTCCTGCTGTGTGATTGCAAACTAGCGGCCTCATAATCATCACCAGCCTCCTCGTCTGAACGAGCATATTTGTCGCATGGAAACAGGTGTACGTTTGTGTGAGAGTGTGTGTCGTAAAGTGCTTGTGCTGTTTGGCTTTTATAAAAAGACTTCTGGCAAATCATAAACAGAGTTACTTCAACTATGAATGGGCTATATTCACACACGCAGACACACACACACACACACACACACACACACACATCTGGTGTCTGGACCCGTTGCTGCATTATTCAGGAACCTTTTACTATGATTTATTCACAGTGTGACTGGAGCTCACACACTCAGCCCAGCTGTGAGAGAGGCAAAGTGGAAGTCAAGGTGCATGAGGCAAAGGCTGGAAAAAGCAATGAAGAGTGAGAGATGGATATAAAGAGATGAAGAGAAATGAAGTCATGGAAGGGTTTAGTAGACATGCAGGCAGGAATCAAAGACACAGGAAGTGTGACATAAATTCATACACTCAGACTCTATCAAATATATCCACTTTGGGAAAGTGTCCATTGCATGTAAAGTACTTTTTGCAAGCATGTGTGTTAGGTTTAGTTAGAGTCTAACAACTCACACCTTGTTTATTCAGTCTTCATAGTGTAAAGTTTTATGAAGTAGCTATGTCACGTTTATTCTGTCCCGGCGGAAGCGTCATAGTTTACAGACAAACATGACAAGTGGCAGCACAGAATGTGTGTTTGTGTCCACTTCAACAGGTCTTTGTGGCGCTGATGTGTTTTGATGTGCTGAGCATTGAAAAGCTCCAGTTTGAGTTCATTTATCTCCGTAAGTGTCTTTCAGTGTAGATACAGGTGTTTAAATGTAAAAAAATGTGCTTGCCACTGTCACCGTCGAACGAAGAAAATAAAATGACTGAGTGAAAAAGGTTCTTTCTTCACCTCAGACATTGTACTTTGACCAAAATAATCTCAACACTTAACTTCAGATTCAAAATCAATCCACTCTGTTCTCCAAGCGGCTCCCTCTCCCTGCTCTCTTATGCTCCTCCACGCTCTGCTACATTCCATCAGCTACTTGTCATCACCAAACTACAATAAATAAGCTGCCAAATGTAGTAATCAACGAATGCTAATAAGTAATGTAGTAACTTAAGTAGTTAAATATCTGAAAATGAAAACAAGATTGAGCCAAACCTCCCAACATGCCTAGATACCACTAAAACTTGATGGACATTTCTATATAGCAAAGAAAAAAACATACCAAAGCAACTGTCTGTCCAGTCTGCACACACACACACACACACACACACACACAAACATAGAATACAGGATCCGGATCTAAATAAACTCGTCATACTGGGATTTTTCTGATAATTTCTAAAAGTTTTTGGAGTGAGAAAACTAAATCAGGGCCACAAACTGTCCCGAGGGCAGCGGAGACAGAATGTCTCTATGTCGGTCATCACCCAAACAGTAGTTAACGGGAAGTGACCGCGCTACTAGTGGTTTTTGCGATTGGTGAATAAACTGGTCTTTATCAAATAGCAAGTGCTTCAACCCAGAGAATAAAATATTATGCTGTTTGCTTCCAAACTGGGCCAAAGATTCACTCTGTCCAATGCATGTTATCACTATGATCAATGCTCTGTGATTAAGATTTGGGCTGGAAAATTGAAAACAAGTCCATAAAGTAACCAATAAGCTCATCTGTTAGGTCTAACGTTCCAGGACAACTGAGGAAACAGTCTCAGCTTTAATTTGCTTTAATTTGAATAAGTTTACATCAGCATCAGACCAGAACCGTTTGTTTGCCAGTTCACAAATCTGTTGCCTCACCTGGCTGAAGCCTTTCTATCTATTCCATTTGGACTGTTCCCTGGAAACTGAGATTACCTGTTGCTGACCATCTGTTTACCCCACTCTGATTTCACTGCTGTCAAAGAAAGTGTAAAGAATACAGAGCAGAGAGAACCCAAAATCAGACAGCTACCTTCACTTTAAAAAACAAGAGCTGTCTCTCACAGAGAGAGAGAAAAAGGAATGGGCAGGATTTCGGTATATATCCACTTGAACCCAAGGATGAACTGATTAGATTTAGGTGGTTAAATGTCCTGCCACGTGGCCAGGAGGAACGGGGAATCGAACCACTAACTCTGGTGTTTGTGGACGTCTGCGCTACCAAGTGAGCCTCAGCGGCCCCCAGAGCAGCTGGCTCAAACATCAGTACATGTATGAACTGATTAGAATGAGTGGACTGGACGTGAGTCTCTTCACTCCTCACACACAGAATAACAGAAGTACCAGAACTGTCTCTTCATTTCCAACTTTTTGGACTTTTATCGTCGTGTGCACCAACTGATACAGTAACGCAGTCATTTCTTAGTTTGATGCTTTATCAGAATCAGGTTTTGCAGTCGCTCACTCTCCTTCCTGACCTCCACCCTCCACCACCCTCCTCCCCCTTCCTACCGACTCCCCCACTGCTGCAGCTTCCCAAGTCAAAGAAAAGCGTCGCTGTGTTTTTAAGGTGCCCTAATGCTTTTGTCTACATTCATGTGGCTGTTTACCATATCAAGGGCCTGAGAATGTAGAAGCCTTTAGTGAGGCAGCCGGAGGGCGCCTTTTCCCACCGAAACACACACACACACACACACAAACACACAGTGTGTTTTGTAAAAATACACACAAAGTCACACACCTCCTTGACCTCCTACTCTGCTGACCTCTGACTGTGTGAACCTGTTTCCATGCAGACTGAGTTTTTACTATCCACTCATTTGTAACCAATATATTCTATTTTATATTTTCCTGCCTAAATTCAGAATTGATCTGACATATTATTACATGTTTGCGGGAAATATGACAAAACATTCGAGTCTTAGAGTAAATACTAATCTCTGCATCAGCAGTTAATTCAAATTAATATCTATAAGGAGATGAAAAACTTAGTCACGTACTAAATCGAATTATTATGTAATTCAGTTTTACGTCTTCGTCTAGAGGATATGTCTCCAACCTTGTGCCAACCTGCTGAAGTGTCCTTGACACTGAACTCAGGTCTTGACCCCTGCCCTGTCTGACGGTGGGGGACACACTAAAAAGACTGTGTGCAAGCAGAAACAAAGCAGAATAGCCCCGTGTCTTCACTGGGGACAATTTTGTTAAGTTTGTTGACAAGGCAGAGAAAATCTTTTGTTCGGTAAACAAGACTTTACATTCTTAATGAAGCTTGAACAACCAACAACCCACGTCAGATTATTAATTAGACTTTTTTCTTGCGTTGGTTGACCATTTTGACCAGCGCTGTAATGGTTCTGAAATCCCCATTACACAAATGCATTCAGAGTTAGTGCAGAGTCCGAAATCTCCAAGAGCCCAATGAGGTTCCACATTGTTGGTGAATGAATAACAAAACAACAAAAAAAGTCAGAACTGAAGCATGGATTTGACAACCTGGGGCCAGTGGAACACATTACAGTAATTAAAATAGGTTGTTAGGTCAAATTTATTGCTAAGTATTAACGTTATTATTAAGTATTCAACAGCAGCATTTGGCGTTTTATATTGGGAAGGAAATGTTTTTGGTTTTTGGTCATTTGAAGATTTCTCTGACGTTTTATTTTTATATCCAGATTAGATCAAGTTCGAATTTGACTGATACCTGGAATTGTCCTTCAGACAGCAGGTACGCACAGAGCAAAGATCCAACAAGCAGCCCCAATCCTATGATGATGTTCTGGGTTTGATTCAGCAGAGCGAGGGACGCTGAACAACCAGTGCATATTTGATTAACAAAAGATAAGAAAGAAATGTCAAGAAATGCAGCTGAAGCTGCAGGTTTCTTTGGGTCTCTGTTAATGTAAGATGATGTAATACAAGCTTACCTGATATTTCAAAATGGCTTCCTCAAAGCAATGGACCTCATGATCCTCAGCGTTGCAATATTTTACATCCTGGAAAATCCTTAAATGACCTGCACCTGAGATATTTACAGCTGTTTTAGGATATCTTGGAACTCCATTACATCTCGATACAGTAGACCTAAAACAAAGTACAAAGTAGATGATGGCAATGATGATATCACAGACTGTAGGGAGGATACTGAACAGGATGTAGCTGAAGACACAAACAATCAGAGGTTGTTAAATGCCCACTTCATCTGTTTGTGTGTCTGTGTGGATTTGTACCGTAGCTAAACCCAAGCAGATATTGTCCCGTCCTCCTGTCCTACCTCAGGAGGTTGTTGACGGAGGAGGTGCCCCAGTCGATGCTCCTAAGCACATGTCCGGTGTGTCGCTCCAGGTGCCAACGCAGAGACAATCCTTGCAGGTGGGAAGAAAATCGAAGCTCATGTGTGAATAGGAGACGGACAAAGATTTCCAGTAACTTTACCCACTGTCCACAGATCATTCAGAAACTGGCATCATTCAGTGTAAACTGGCTATGTTTTCTTTAAAATCTGGTTTTCCTGCCTATAATACTCAAGCTCCACTGTATCTTAAAGACCTCATAGTGCCATATTATTCAAATAGAGCACTTTGCTGTCAGAGAACAGGCCAACCAGTGGTCCCTAGAGTTTCAAAAACTAGAACAGGAGGCAGAGCCTTTAACTATCAAGCTCCTCTCTTGGGAAACGCGCTCCTAGTTTATATTCAGGAGGGAGACACCCTCTCTCCTTTTTCATAAAGCTACCTCTGCTCTTTTCCCTATTCATTTATATGCCATTATTATTATTATTTGTGTCTTCTTTGCGTCTTCTTCCTCCAGTAGTCCATTTCTACAGGTTTTCTTAACTTTGGAGCTGTTTTTCTAGCCTGTTCTGATTCCCGATGCTGATGCTTAGGGTACTGGTTCACATCGATGACTTGATGCTCTGAGCTTTTAGTTTAGTACAATAGAAACCTGGGTGGTGGACAGGGTGGTGGACAGTACAACAAGACAAGACTTTTCCACAGGAGATCAGGGTTCGACTCTAGTCCGAGACTAGAGCTTCCAAGTATCTCCAAAGGGTACCTGTGGCATCAATATGATACGCCAAACGATTTACCAAGCGGCACAATTTAAAGTGTAAATATCTGATGCTGTGGGATGAGAATATTGGCCCAACCTGCCTAATCTTTTGTTGTTCTAGTTGCCAGGTGACGCAGACGGCCTACTACCCCCCAGTCTGTTTTTTTTTTTTAGAAGTTTCTCCTGTTAAACGTACTTATCCCATTTAATTGAATTATCAAATGTCTTGTTAGTTATAATGACTCCACTGTTAACAACAAAGTACTGTTAACTTTTGTTCACATTTTACTCTTTTGATGGTTGGGTTGAGTTGCAGAGATCAGGCTTCAATAACCGACTGTTCTTCGGAAGTAATTGCTGCTTATACCGCAGTTTTGACAAAGATCCTGACATTCACTAGTGTTTTCCTACTTGGGATTTGTTCTTAGGTAAGAAGAGTTCTGACCTGTTTGTGCAAAAATGTTTTTGTGTTCTCTTCAGTTGAACGGTTCCTTAATGTTATAGGATTTACATTGCAATAATAGTTTACCATTAATAATATTTTAAACAAGTACCATTAGTTTACTGTCTATTGTGGTGTTTTAGAATTAATAAATAACTAACTAACTAACTCTGCAATTCACACTGCACAACATAACCATGAAACATGACCCACTCCTGGCAATGGACAGCAGATTCACTCAGCTCAGTTAACCTTGATCAAGCCTGTTTTTCGGAAGACAAGCGTCTTTAACCTCTTTCTGCATGTATTGAAAAAAAGAAAAAGGAAAAAGGGTTTTTAGTAATTAAAAATCAAAAGATTGAATAAAATTAACAGATATTTGCCATCATTTCTATTTTGAGTAATGGAACTTATCAGGATGCGGCAGCATTGCTTGAAAAGTCCAAAAAGGCAAGAATCATGGGTTTTGGTCAGGTCTGGTAAAAGAGTGATACTTGAACTCCTGGGCCGGTGAACTGGTAAAATTTGATCCACAGAAACTCTTGAGGGTTACTGATGAGAGAGGAGGCCTGGAGGCAGAGTTGGACAGCGAAGGTGTGCAATAAGTTCAAATGTTTGGCATCCACACCAACTCCGCCTGTATCCATACAACACATGCTTACCTGCTCCTTCACCTTGCAGGAACTTGAGTAGCGTGTAGAGGCAGACAGTGGCAACTAGGGAAGTCCAGTCACCTCCTGCACAAAGCTCATTCACTGCAGACACACAAAACATTTTTGCCTTCATGACCAGCGTTATCCTGCTGGTTCTTGCTTATTTTAACATCCGGCAGCTGCAGAGCAACAAGATTACTCATTATGAGGTGTTTGACTCCACCTGACACAGCCTCTTTTAGCTCGGCTTCTGGTCTCTACCAACACCGGACGGAAAAATGTGGGTCCTGAGCTTCCACATGCTCCATTGTGTTCACCAGCTCCTGTCTAATTGTGTGTGCTGATCAGGGTAGTTTACAGTGAAGGTTTAGAGCTTTTTGCTCCGAAAACAGATGAAAATCCTATGCACCCCAAAGCAAACCAGCCCTGTGCAGCTGAAAACAACACAATGAGAGCAGGGGGAGGAAACCAAGTGAACTTGTGGCCCAGACAGTTAAAGAATGGGCTATAAAGCCAAGCAGCGCTCCAGAGACAAATGATAATTCTCTGTAGCATTATCACTACAAGCTTTAACACTGTGATTTCATAAATCACGATCATTCCAAAAAATGTTGACAAGGTCTATGAGCTTGTCCTTACAGTGGTCACCAACATCTACACACACATTGACACTTCCCTCACTGCCCCACAGACACATTCTCATTTTCATTCATTACCATTTTCTACAAGCCCTGGGAATCAGGTTCAAATGAATAAAGAGACAGAGATGAAGGGAGGAGGACGAAGAAAAGCAGCAGATCCAGTCAAAGTGACAGATGTGCTGAGAAACAGGGAAACGTTTAGAAAATTAAAAAGTAAGAAAATGGAGAGAAATGGATAAACAAATGTGTGTCTTCTAAATGTTTTAACTTTCGAGTGTGCGTTTAAAGCCGGGGTCTCTCCAGCTCTTTGGCATTGGGTCCTAGAGTTGGAGGGTGGGGGGCGGGGTCGGGCCTTTAGAGACAAAACGTCCGTTGTACCGGTGTGTTAACTCTTAAGAAAAAGGCCACTAATGCCGGCTAAGCATGACTGGCAGGAGGGGTGACCTCCCAGAAAACCCTCTGCAAACACACACACACACACACACACATACATACGAACATCAACCCCACCCCCTTCTGGAACCTCTTCCATGCCTTCCTCATCACACAAAGCAGTGCTCTGCCTCATTCTCACTGCACTGGCTTATACTTTCATGTTGCTCCAAAAGCCAAATGGCCAGTTTTGTGAAAAGAAAAGTGCCCGAACACAAACCAAACGCTGACTTCCTCTGAAGTGAAGTCTCCTGGGCTGTTGCCTTGTGGTGGATGCAGTCCTGCATACAAAATAGGATACGGAGGACCTTGGCAAATGATGATACCATCCCACGCTGTGCATCAAATCGTATTCCTATGTGAAAATGAAGCTTGAGTCCACCTTCAAATCAAATTCTGAGCTCATACTGTTTACTTACTGTATATGTATAGTGATGTGCTTTACATTCTCCACAATATTAGTTTTGTAACTGTATTTATTTTATTACAGTAACAAAATATAAAATATTAAAATTACAAACTCCATTTCCAGAAAAGCTGGGGTGCCTCATACTATATCAAATAAGAGAATGCAATGATTTGCAAGTCATTAGAAACGTATTCTTGGTTGTAAACATTACAACGTAATGTTTATTTTTCTTATATTTGCCCGTTTTCAATTTGATGCCAGCAATTCTCAATGTCTTGAGAATATAATTTCTCAAAGTAAAACTGTAAAGCATTTGGGAAAGTTAAAAATCTCTGTATGCAAGAGAGAAAGCTGAACACAAACATTAAACGGATATAAAAACAGATCATCACATGGGCTCAGGATCCTCTGAAAACCATCGTCAGTAAAAACTTTGTGCCTTTACGAATTCACGCTAAAACCCTAAAATGGAAAGAAACAACCATATATAAATAAGATCCAGAAACAACACTGTCTTCACTGAGCCCGAGCTTATTTAAAATACAAATTCTAAATACATCATCCTGAAGCCTCGCTAGAGACACAGCAAGGGAAGAAGAGAAGAAGAAATGGAGCACTGAATCTGAGGATGGGGAGACAAGAATTTGAAGGAACATAGTGAACTGATAAAAGTAGAAAGCAGCTTAAAAAAAAAGTGCCGTCGTCATGGTTACAGGCTACACCCAACACTACGAGCAACCTCACTATGAGGGCGTGCTACATTGACAGGAGTTTATTTAGTGTTGTTGCCAAGCAAATATTGATGTCCGAGGGGTTAACAGGGGAATGTATTGTTCGGTCAAACCACAAGCTTTATAGTGCTTATGAAGTCCTGCTGCAAAGCACTTGACAATAAACTTCAAGCTGGAACTTCAGGTTGTTCTCAACCCACATGAAACTGTAAAACAGAAGTTACTGTTGGAGACACAACACCTGTCAACATAATTAAAAAAGACGTCTTTGCTGAGGGAATTTTATTTTTTCTTTATCTTTATAGCTGAATTCCCTAGGAACCAAGTTGAGCAGTAATACATGCCCCATAACCAAAATAAGTGCACGAAGGAGCTGCTTTAATATGTATGTATTTCATTTTTTTCAGTACATGTACACAGGGTAAACCACACTTGTTGGAGCACACTGCCATCTAGAGTTTTAGCATTAACGTGTTTCAGTGGGACAGAGCAGCTCCCTTTGGTGCTTTTGTGTTGCCTGCTCAATGTACTAGATCTTTCTAGTTTGTGATTTTATTGTTTTACAAACCAATATTTACGATCAGTTTACGCAGAATTGGGCTTTTATTGCTTTCAGATTTTATATGTAACTATGCATTTTTAGATTTTTGGGCCATTTAACAAATGTACACAAAAAATAGGACATTTAAGCATTTACAGCAACTTCTTACCAATGTTCCTGGAGTAAACGGGCACAAGCACATTAACCAGCCGCTCTGCTGCCAGCAGGCCCACACACAGCAGCACTAGCCCCTGCAGTGCTGTGGTGCCTTTGGGCCACACGTACGGCAGCAGCAGTCTCACCTTCGTCCCGAAGCCTCGGCGCTCAGACGGCAAAGAAGAGGGGGAGGGAGAGATGGAGTGCTGGATCTGAGGATGCAGACAGAGGAACTATGAAAGAGGGGGAGGAAAACATGACATACAGTAGTAAAGTGTACTTTTTCCATGGTAACTTAAGATGGAAGGAGGAGGAAGTTAGGTGATGATGTAATAATATTAAAGATGGAGATGTTAATTTCCTTCTTTTGATTTGAATTGGTAAGTGTCATGATTTATTTTATAATTTCTGAATGACTTTTACCATTTGGGGGCTGAAATGACATATTGAACTGCTGCTTTTCCCTACTTTAACCACAAGGGGCAACAATGAGCCGAGGCTAAACTGAAAAACACACTTTATTTTTTAATCCATATTTCAACATATGCTCGACGTCTTAATGGCGACAGGATTATTGCTACAACATTCAGGAGACACTTATTGCTTATTGTTACACTGACATGAAGAATTCTGTCAGCTCGTCATAACTTTGTAAAGAAACCTAATCGCAGCATGTTGACACACAGCTCAACCTGCACTGAATTTGATTTTATTATCCAGCTTATGCAGAAAAAGGCCACAATTATTGTTAACTATCACTTTTATTTTATTAGGTGCATTCCAAAATGGGCATGGTCTTCTCTCAGTTTAAAAAACGCCTTCACTGATTTTAAACTTGGTTCTTATGGTTCTAGTTTGGGTAGTACATGTAAATAAATGCCGTTAAACTTCCCATTGATTTCACTTTATTCCCTATATGAAGATATCTCTCTACCTTTAGCTGGAAAATGCCTCCAGATGACCTCACTTGGAGGAACCTTCAGTTCAGATTATATAAACCTATTTTCTTGTGGCTCACACTATGGAGTTTGTAATCATGACCAACCTGTTTTCCAGGGCTCCCCAAGATGAAACCTTCTGAACTCCTAATGATGAAAAACCCAGACGGAAGTTTCAAAGCATTAATGTACACTTACATTACATCATTATCAACAAACGAGTCACGAAATTAATCAATTCATTAATTAACAATTAAAGCAGTAAATACAATTCGGGGGGCTACTCCCCAGTGCTTTGGTGCGTAACATGAGTGTTCTTACATTTAGACAGAGGATTAGCTTTAATGTTAGGGCACCACCTGCTGGGGATACGCGAGATATTCACACCCTGGTTTCAGACGAAGACACACAGAGGTAAAGTAGATGCTGTTCTGTTTCACTGAAACATGTCTAGAGTTTACTGTAAGACTTAAGTACTACAGTACTACAGTACTTTTTACTTTTCTACAGTCACCAGTCAAGGTTTATGTTGGTGTAGTTTACAGTTTCACACCTGCATAGGAGACAGGTTGCAGATTGCAGATGTTTGCATCTAAAAATAAAGGATGCATGTTAATACCACGGGGCAAAAATGTAAGAAAAACCATGGAAAGTGTGAGCTTCCTTGGACCAACCTTAACCGGGACTTTCACGTGTGGTTAAGACAACTAACAGATCACTTCTACTACTTCACACACTGTACACGACTCCATTGTCAGACTTTAATCTTTCCATGATCCATTTACAGGCTGTCAACTGGGCAACAGTTTAAGTCAAGCAGACGGGGAGAGTAAAAGACTTCAATCATTACAAAATGAAATTTAAAAAAGAACCACATCAAAGGTTTTAGATACATAGATGGTTGTCTTCACAGGCAAATTTATCATCACAGAAACACCGACCTCAGTAAAGCTTCGGATTAATTGCTGAACATACGTTTTAAGGCGAAATGATACCTACTGTACACATTATGAAGACCCTGAGTGGGAGGCGAAAATACACAGAGCACAGATTTTAATTTTCTGAAAAAGGTTACCGAGTGTATGTGAAGGCTCTTATTATAAGTATTATGGAAAAGAAAACTGTGAACTGAAGCTACAAGTGCAGGAGACCATTGGAAAACATACCTGTAACAGGTGCCGGGACCACAAACTGCAACAATTAGTGATGCTTGTCCGAATTTTACACGCATCTGTTCACATTCAGCCGACTTTACACTTCAGCGTGCCATTGTACTCTACAACGTTAAAACCAAAGGTAGCAGGAGATTAGTGACGAACATTTTTCTGTGGCAGCCATTTTGGCTCCAACACGCTCCACCTGGCAGCTTTTGTGTCATCTAGGCTTCATTTCATTTAAGACACAATTTAACCTTTTTCCAACTAAGTGCATTTAAGTTACTGAGGTTGTAAAATGTATGGAGGACAAAAGTGGCCATTAATAAATACATAAATAAATAAATAAGTCATTATAGAAAACATATTAAATTAATACAGACAAATGTTTATTACAAAATATTCCTAATGAACAAAACCAGATCTTTATGTGACACCACTCTGTTGCACTTTCCTCTATAAACTCTGTATAACACTACACTTGTATTTATTTCATGTGTGTTTGTGTGTTTAATTGTGTATTTAGAAGTAACACAATTTCATTTCCTCAGTATTTTGTATTTTGAGTGTAAATATTAAGGAACATTGTTTTACATCATTATTGAATTCCATCATTTTTTTAAATTTAATTTCAAAATGCCACTTTGCATTAATACTTAGGAAAAAAAAAAGACAGAGCCAGTTACTGTATATGACTGAGCCTCTGCACATACAGACCAAAGCCTGAGTTTCTAAATTAGATTTTTGATTAAACTGCAAACTTTGTCAGAATTTATTCAGGTAATGATTTACCTGAATATTTGATCCACTTATGTTTTATCAGATGGGTAGAGCAGTAAGATTGGATGCAGAAGTCAGTGGGATCAAACCCCAGCCCACCCGCCACGTGTGTCCCTGGGCACCCGCCTTTGGCTCCCCATGGGATACGTGCAGAGAAATAATTTCTTAGTAATATGTATATGTGCTCAATGAAGATAAAGGTTGTTCTTCTTCTAATAGTGAACACTTAAAGACTAACATGAAAAACAATTTTCTACTATGCTGCAACTGACAAATTTGTACTTCTTTATTATTATTTTGTTATATTAATGGTTTTATTGTTTTAACAGCATTTAGTAACATCAGCTAGTTGATACGTAATGTTAGGCGGAAACTGTTAGTTTTGATTTTTAACCATTAACACAAACCTGCTTTGCGTATTATGAGGTTTAGAACGAGGATTGCTGTATGGACTATGGCGTTAGTTTAGCACTGCAGTCACATTTGACTGAAATCATCTACTTCATTCATGTGTCAGCATCAGTGGCACTTTCACAAGCTGCTTGGCCACCAGTTGTCTAGGAACATTCAGGATCACTGACACAGATGTACAGCATGACCATTATAACGAGGCGCTTTCATTATTTCTGTGCCGATATGCCGATGACAGCGCCATTTCCTTCTGCGACACCTTTTGCCTTCTCTGTCTAACGTAAACCTAAAGCGCAAACATTATACTACTTGTGTGTTAGATACAGTGACTTGATCATATACAGTATATCTAAGTACTGATCCAGAGTTTCTGCTGAGAAGAGGGTGAAAGTGGAACATCATTTACGAGAACCTGACCAGATTTCATAACAGCTGCAGGTATAAATGCAAACCATTACACCTGTACATTGGTACAGAGGTTGTACTAGACATCTAAGGCAAAAGTTGCCTCTACAGAAATGCCGGTTGCTTTGATTTGCACCATTTTGGATCCCTGGCTACATGAAAAAAAAAAAAAGCTTACTATTGCAGTAGACTAAATGCTTAATTGGGGGACATGGGGACACACGAAGGCCGTCAGGGGGGAGTGTTGTGAAAATATTTGGTGAAAGCAGAAGACAGCACTTGTGATGGCAGAACACATTCTACAATAAAATACATTCGTCGGTATAAACAGAACAGTAAATGGACTCTTCTGTCAGCCAGAGCAGCTGCTAAAAACCAGGACCAATTCAGCCGACGCGTGAGCGATTTTACAAGCTAAATGAATGAGGCCCAAACACTGTAGTTGGTGATTTGCCACAGTGGCTGGTAAACGACTGTACAAACATCAGAGTTTCAGGACTGAGTTCCAACTTTACACCAAATGTCACATGTTTGTGTTCTACAAACAGACAGAGTTCTAACCTGATTTCTAAGTCGTCCCTGGTTATTTTACATGCAGGTTTTCCCTGATTATTCTACTGTTTTGTAAACTACATACTAGCAAGTTTTTGTAAACAGTGACATGAACAAATCGTGTGTCCTTTGGAACAGATTTCAATCCCTACCATGCCCGCTCTGTGTTCCTGCAAAAGGTCCAGTAAGTCCAGCTTTTTCTGCATTAGAAGATGAGTCCATTGCAGTCCATGACATTTCCCAGCTGGCACAAAGTCTGTGATTTGTGAAACCTCCAGCCGTTCACTACAACACCATTAGGAATATAGATTGTCCAGCTGTCGGGTTCAGCAACTGTTCAGCGAATAGTCCAGTTTGACTTAGGCCTCTTATGCCAACTTGATTTTGCACAGACCAGAGTGGTCCACTGATGCCTTAACTCTCCGAAGTCCTTAAAAAAATTAAACATTCAATAAATATCAATGCAAGGCTCAGTGCTGTTGAATCCAATCCAAAATAAAATGTCAGTGTTGATGGTTTAACTATTAGTAACCAGTAATTGTTGGATAAAGATGTTGATGGTTGCTGGAGTTAGTCCACTGTGAAGATATATGCAGCCTTTAAGTTTAGTCTTTGAGTTTTCTGCTGAGACATAGTTGAACACCTTCGATTTTTCTCTGAGAAGAAAATTCTGAAAACAGAAATAAATTTGGACACACAAAAGAAAAATAATGACAGTATATTTAGTTTGTTACGTTGGTGGATTTCACTCCTTAACAGATCACCACAAGGTCAACACCACAATAAATAAAAGATCTACATTCCACAGCAACCCAGAACTTGTATTCTCGATGGCTCTGGAGAAATTATTTCTATTACTAATTAACAGCATTCTTTGTCACTGAGGACACAGTCTACTACCACGCGGAAAATCCTGCAGTACTATTGAGCCAGACGTCAAACCCTGACCCACATCACTAGGTATCTTGGTTGTGACCTGCTTGATTCCAATGGCGGTTTCCATTATCTTTATTTAGATCATATTAGATGATTACAAACACCTAATTACCCAACTTTGCACAGTATGGGACGACCTTTGCAATGCACCATTTGATTTCCATCGCTGGTCAGCCAAACATGAAGCCAATTTCGTGCAACAGTGATTAGGAATCTCGGGGGAGCCTGGTGGCTCAATGGGTAGAACATCAGGTTAGGATGCAGAAGGCTGCAGGATTGATTCCCACCCCAGGGCAGTTGCATTTGATAAATATAATTTTTCCGCTGTAAAAATAAACATATGAATGTAAATATATGTTACTTGCTCACAGTGGTTATTCTCATCTTTGAGCTAGTTTCTTTGGGGCTTCTAGGCAGCTTAGGATGCCTGCTTTATGCGTAATGGTTGACAGGTGAACAGAGAGCAGATGAAGTGTTCCTCAACATTTAAATTTTGTAAAGTCATAACCTTAATTTTTTTCCTGTTGATCGGTTTGGTGTAGAGATGGCAGAGCGACGAAACGGTCATAGCAAGGAGGCCTAATATCACAACGCAGGAAGGAATCAAGCACCAAATCTTTCCCCCACTCATATATTCATAAATACTAAAGATGATTAAATGCTTAAAATATGTTGTAATGTTGTTATCAGTGTTCCAGTGGTTGAAGATGGGTTGGAAAGCTCAGATCTCCTCTTCGTCACAGTGTGTTGCCAATGCTGCTGCTCACCAGCCCTTTGATATTAGTGATGGGCCGAACGTCATGCAGCTGTCGCCTTCGGTCGATGAACGTGGCCAACCGTGTGGTGTCCAGAGGTGTCTTGGAGTACTCCCCACCGTGTGCTCCCCCACGCCCCACCCACGGGTGCTGCAGACAAGAGGTAGCACTTGGCCTCTTCCTCAGATCCTGCTGCAGCACCGACGACACGAAATCCCTCGCCGCCTGGCTCACATCGCGGAAGTACTCATCTGGGAAGCAGAAGTCCAGGCGGCAAATGTTGACGCAGGTTTCCTCTGGGGATTCATCTAGAAACGGGGAAACACCGCTGAGCATCACATAAGCCAGCACGCCAACGCTCCACATGTCTGTTGCGACAGAGACCGGCGTGCCACGGATGAGCTCAGGTGCAGCAAACTCCGGGTTTCCGAGCAGGAGGTGGACATAACGGCGGTGGGCGGACAGCTGGACAGCATCGCCCAGGTCGATGAGCTTGATGCACGGTGTAGGAGAGCGAAGGTTGACCATGATGTTCTCAGGCTGGAGGAGACGGAGAAGATTCAGAAACAGGTGGTGATTTTAGATCACTGTGAAACTGATTCTTTCCAAAGGTTACACTTACGGACACTTGCATGGAACAACTGTCATCAGGAAAAGACTGGAATAATGGTTTGGATCTCACCTTGAGATCCAGGTGTGTTATTCTGCAGGTGTGAAGATGCTGCAGAGCCTCTAATGTTTCTCGGATAAAGAAAGCCACCTTCTCTTCCATCAGCTCATCATGGGCGACGAGGTAGTCGAGCAAGCGACCGTCCTCCAACCTGAAGCAAACAAATTCAGTAACATTTAGACAAACTGCTGTCCTGTACTGTACCTGGCTGGCTAACATGTTCTTAGGTTTCTATCGTGCTAGTTCACATAAGGCAAGAGGAAAAGCGAGCGGTAGATTAGCCCCAGCTTGGGTCGATTATGCCACTCAGGATAAAACCTGGAAAGCGCCCATTTGTCGATGGGCAACACTTATTTAGTCAGTTTCTCAGATATAACAATTCTTCTCCAGGACAGGAAATGATGTCATCATTTAAAGGAGGGTGTTAGTGTTCCGGTTGGTTAAGAATCAGCTAAGGCAAAACAAAGATATTTACCACAATAAAGACATTTCAAAACTTCACTTTTCTAAAAGCAGATTCACCATAGTGAAAGATCAACAGCTTTCGGCTTGTCCCTTCAGGATTGTCTACAGCAAGTGTTCTGCACATTAATTTGGCAAGATTTTTTCATGCCGGATGCCCTTTTTCTCCGGGCTCGGGACAGGCACCAAGGTGGCCCTTGATGGCTATGCGGGGCCACACCTGGTGAGGGGGGATTTGAACCTACGGCCTACAGCATCCCAACCCTATGCTCTACATATTGAGCCCCCGAAACCACAAAAGTGATAAGAACAACTGCAAAACATGTAAAGAAAGTTAACAGTTGATGCATGTTTAACCAGTGTCATGCAGCAGAAGTCACCGCATTGTTAGTGTACTGTAAAACACACACACACACACGTTTTAGTTTAGTCCTGGCTGACTTACAGCTCCAGGATCAACATGAGGGAGGTGGGAGACTCATATGTGTCCAACAGCACCACCAGCTGGGGATTTTGTACATGTCGGAGGATATCTGCCTCGTGGGCCACTTGCTCCTTCTTCTGCATCTTCTTACTCACAAACTTCACCGCAACCTGAAAAAAAGAAGATAAGCTCCTGAATACAACACCACAACCGGACACACATATATAAAATCATTTCCCTGCAACAAATGTCTGCATGAACCAAAGAAGAATGCAGAAATAGACTTGACCACGACTAAAAATGCTTTACAAATACAAATGTTACAAATATAAATATTTAGTCAACACAAGAAGACACACTAGTCAGTGATGCTCTACCTCTTTCTTTGTGGACTTGTTTAGACATTTCTTCACCACTGAAAATCGTCCCCTGATGAAAATTGAGGAGCAAAGAGGACAGAGAGATATTAAAAATAAAAAACAAGTTATCACGCAAGAAAATCTGGTACATATCTGATAGGCAGTGATGCTTTACCTTCCAATCTCACAAATCTCAGTGAAGGTTGAGTCAAAGTTTTCTTTCCACTGGATTCCTGTCCCATCATACCCAGAGTCTGGATAGAGACGCAGCAGAAAGATGGGGACATTAGTTTTATCTAACACATTTCAGCCTCTTCTCATCAATTTCAGAAATGTACAGTGGATACTTATGTTTTAGTTTTCTTGAAGCTTAAAATATCTGAATTCTGAACACTGACATGTTTGCACAGACAGATTAAAACCTGGCCCAAACACTGAGGTGATGTCATGTAACTCCAACGTTCACAGTGACAAACCTTTGAGGTGTTTAATACACAGCTAGCTGAGACAGTATGGACAGTTTTTGCAGACTTACTGCTGCTGGGCAGTGTGACCATGTTGGAAGGTTCAGACGGTGGCCCCACCCCCCAGCGGTTGGAGGCTAGTACTCTAAACTGATAGTGGCCACCGGGGATCAGGGCGTCGATCTGTACACACTCCTCTCTGCTGCTGGCAACCTGCTGCCATAGCAACGAGTCTGAGGGAGAGGAAAGAGGGCAGGTTTGGTCTGGCTGCAGGTTTGAAAAGCAAACATCAGCTACTATACAGAATTATTTTCAAAGAATCCACACACACACACACACACACACACCTTCCTGCCTGTACTCCACTGTGTAGCTACTGACAACACTGTGAGCGGATGAAGCTGGAGGCGGCCAGTGGACCATCACCGCTGTGCTGCTGGCCTCCTGAGCCACAGGCCGCCCAGGGGCTGCTGGGATTCCTGCAGGGAGCACAAAACCATACAATCACATTAACAATAAATTCAAACATCCCTGCAACACTGCACGTATCTTTGTAGTATGGAGTATAGTAAAAGGCATCAGTGGAAGAAGTACTCACATAGTACACACACACACACACACACACACACACACACACACACAAAGAATACAAATAAAATGGGTTGTTTTGCAAGTGATGGAGCATTATTTTGCAGAGCAGAATCAGGATGTTTCCCCCTGCTTCTAGTCTAAATTAAGCTAATTTGATGCTGTTTCCAGCTCCGATTCAGCAGACATAACAGAGAATGCTCTTCTTATGTGACTCTAGTCAAGAAAGCTAATATTTTAGTTCCCAAAGATGGAATGTAGCTTTAATCCATGTGCATTACCTTGCACTTTTATCGAGGCGGAGGAGGAGGCAGAGCCGTGGTCGTTAATGGCGACACAGGTGTAGATCCCCGTATCCTGAGGCATCAGGTTACAGATCTTTAACAAGATGTCGCCTGTATCCCTGGAGATGAGGAGGGGGAGGATGTAAGATTAGAGATGAAGAAGAAAAAAGGGGGTGGGGGGGTGGGGGGGGGGCAGCAAGACGAAGGTAAAATGTTTACATTTCACCATCATTCAGTACCTGATGTCTATGGTGAAGCGACTGTTGCTGGTCACCGGGTTCTGGTCGGGGCCCTTTAGGGTGACGGAGGGTTTGGGTCGTCCACAAACTTTACAGCAGAGGACCACAGTCTCCCCGAATGCACAAACCACATCTGACAGGGGGACGAGGAATTCTGGGGCCACTGCACACAGGGGAGTCACCAAATTACCACTTCACCTTTCTACACAGCGTGTACTTGTAGTTTTTCAATACGTTGTGTGTCTTTGGTTTGTGCATAAACTAAGAGTTATGACATGTAAATGTGTAAAGTTTGTACTGCAGATACAGTAACCCTCGGTCGGAAAGGCTGGTTCTTCATGTGTCTCACCTTCCTGGATGAAATTTGGGTTGAGAAGCTGGAAAATAGAGGAGTTCAAAGTTGAAACATTCTTAAAGACACAGATGCTTTGTTTCAAACGTCATGCAAAGAAACGGTGCACGAACCTCCATGCCCGTCTTCGGGTCAAGGTCATCATCACAGTCAGACTCGTCCGAAGTGTGAACGTCCTGGTGCAGAACAAAAGGGAAAAGACGGCGAGGTAAGAGAGGAGCGGCAGGAAGGGACAGAAGGGAAGACAAAGATACTGGGAGTAGCAAGGAAAATGGAGAAGTGGATAAGGCTTTGAGATTAGGAGGTAGTGAGAGGAAAGGAAGGAGAGGGAGAGAGAGGATAATTGTGAAAGGAAAGGATGCAAGAAAGATGAAGAGAATTTTAGAATCACCTATTGCTCTGTGGCTAACGACCAGAAGTGTCCCAGATACTCACCTGAGACCTGGACCTCAGCTACATGTCGTCAGGCAGCTGCCAGGACAGTACACAGTGGCGGCTTGGTTGCCGGCTCAAAGCTTCCAAAGTCAAACAGGACCTTGTCTCTCCAACTTTAACCATACATTTAAACAAATTCATCTATCACAGCCTGCAATAACTGAGTGTGGCCACCTGTGGGCAGCAGAAACATTCCCATTTGTGGCCACCTGGCAAATGTAGGGCCAGCAAATGCTCTATTTTACATCTAAATTCTTCATAATGCTCCCCAGCTGGTGCCTAACTGTGTCTGCAGGACACACTGGAGCAAAGACAGTAGGAGCGTGGTGAAAGACAACCGAAGGTCAATGAAACGGCAGATTTGTCTGATAAAGCTCATCAGTATGGACTGAAGTGACGGAGCTGCTGGTCCATAACGAGGGATCTGAAAATAGCAGGAGATCTGACCCAGAGATGCCTCTAACCCTCATATTACAGGTGAGCACTGCTGTAAATATTAACGCTTGGACTTCAGCTCGCGGCTCTCATTTACAGTGAATTACATTATTTGGTGTAACGAGACAGCTTCAGATAATGAGATGCAACAACTGAATTCAGTAATTCGGTACCAAAGTCTTAAAGCTGCAATAAGTAATTATTTATGCCCATAGACACCTTTTAGTCATATGCACATTACCTGTATCTGTATCAGAATACTTGATGTGAAAGAGACAGGTTAAGGACTTTAACGTGTCACATTCTAAAATAAACTTTAATATATTAGGATTAATATTCATCGCACAGTGTGACTGGACACATGAGAAACATTTCGTACTCATTGTTAGAGCAAATCAGAAAGCACAGGTTAACAAAGCAGAGTTAAAACAATAGTAATAAAAAATAATCCATTTAAACTTAAAAGCTAAATACATTAGTGAATTCTATGTCTATCCATGCAGGAGGAGGGAGAAATAAATCACAACACGAACAGAAAACAGACTTTATTTTCCAGCGCGTTTGAGGGTTTGGGATAAAAAAAAGATTTAAATGCAACTCAGTGTTCTTCTTTAGTGGTTCTCAACCATCTCACATTTTTGCGTTTAAAATGTAATTTCCATTCTTGTATTTCTTTTTTTTTAACCCTTGCTGAGCGAGTCCCCAGACAAATAAAACCTCAGCCATTTCGCTCAGGCATCAATTTCAGCATCCTCACTATCGTAATAGTTGGACTGTTTTGCAGTGACGCAGAAATTTGTGTTTGCACAAGTGTTTCCGCAGAATGTTAAGTCCTTTAAAATGACACCCAGAATATCGAGAAGAAATTATTACACATTTTCAGTGTTTTCCATCAGTATTTAACAGCAACTATTAATAATAAAATTAAATAACTAAGTGGCAAGAAATGGGTAAATATATTAAGATGCTGAAGTTGGTACAGACTGAATGGGGGGATGTTCGTCCATGCTCCAGCAGCCAAAGCTCGACTAAAGGTCTAGTAGTTGTGTTCGAAATACCACAGAAAAAGGTAAAGTCCAATAAACCAGGACTTATGGAAATACAATGTGAGATTTCCTGAGCCAAACGCAGCATCAACAAAAATCTGAATTTGTGTGTAACACCGGTTGAGAACCACTGCTGGACACGAGACGTGTGCGTTTGTTGGTTTGCACACACACACACACACACACACACACACACACACAAGGGTTAAGAAGAACAAAACATTAAATAAATAAAAGAGACGGTCAGGGGGCAGGTAAGGGATTTTGGCACACATGACATCACCAGCGTGCGCCGTCGGCCTGCTTTACTCACTTTGCCCTTTGCCCCAGGCGCCGGCGAGGCGAGCAGGGGAGGGGGTGTGGTTTCTTTAGGTTTACGGAAGAGGCCGTTCTCCTGACCTCTGACCCCCACTGAGGAGAAGTCCTTGGCTTCAGCGCGCTTCCGGGCACGCAGCGTGTTCCACGACAGAGACTTCCTGTACGGTACAGGAACGACAAACATCAACCAGCCAATCAGAGAGAAGCCCAGGGGAGTCCAGCTCAGCCTGGCTGCAGAGGCAAAACCACTGTGATGTGATGACTTCCTAAGGACCCAGTCAAGTTTGTCCTGATATGTCAAGATTCTTTAACTATTGGTTCATGAATGCAGACCGATATTATATTTAAAGTGACTCTTTGCATTTTCACACACAATACAGGCTTTTGTCATAGCTGACAATTGCCATGCAGCCTGCAAGAAAACTGGATCTAACTTCAAGCATTTTATTGCCCGTTAAATATATATTTTAATTATTTATGTGTTAACATCTTTTCCTTTTCAGTATGAGATTCTTCAACCTATTTTGGGACAGCGGGCTGAATCATCTGTGTACTAAACTGAATTCTACAAAAGGCTCTTTTCCCACATTCTGTCTAGTTTTAAAGCCCTTTTTTTTTTTTTTTTTTTTACAAAACATACCACCTGATAAATCATTGTAATTATTTAGTAGTATACATATGATTAATTAAAACATATTCTTGATTTCAATAAGTATAAGTCTTAACTAAATTTTGAGATTAAGAAACATAATAAATAATAAAAATTCACATTTACGTAAAATTGATGAGACTAGTTACATGCACTCATACACTTGCAGTGCACAGAAAAACTTTCCATCCACAGAAACATGAATGATTGGTACATTCAATAATACTGATGTAAATCACGGCCATGAATAAAATAAAATAACATAAAAAAGAACTTCTGTGTCTCCATGGTTTCCCCTATTTCCTCTAACATGTGAACAGTGCTGTTGTTGCCTGAAGCTGCAGCCAGACTCCTCTGGTCCGTTCAACAACAGAAGAGAAGGACAGAGTGACAGAACGAACTTTATTGAGACAGAGATAAAGTTCAACTGGGAGAGAGACAGACAAGTGCGTGAGAAGCAGTAACACACTTAACCTCATCAAACAACCGAACACAAAGAAGTGATATTTACAGCAACACACTTCACACTTGTGTTTCCTGTGAACCAAACTAATATGTAATTAAATATATTTCAGTCATTTTCTAAGTTAATCATACTTTACATAACAACAACACTGACATCATCCATTTCTTTGTACCGCAGACACTGAACTGCATATGCTGGAAATCGCCTGTGAAGTTTGGACATTATTTATGCTGATCACCTGTTTTGCAATATTGAAATGTGTCATCCAGTGGAGTGTTGTGTCGGGCTGATGTGCGTTTAACAGTGTTAGAACAACAATGGAAGTCTATGGCACAAATGTCCAACTGTTGGTGATAGTATCTGTGTGGTGATTCTGGACATTATGAAAAATTTAGACTTATTCTGCGTTGTACATGAACGGTGAAGGAAACAATGCATTTCACTGTCTTAATAAGACTATTTCCCCTCCAGATTATATAAAGTTAAAATAACCACTTTGGTAAAAACATTTTTTAACATTTTCTTTTCAGCATTACTGCTCATATACACTAATTCTTGTCAGTTCTGTTTTGATGATGAACCTAAGCATAATTATCATCCTGAACAACATTAACACTTTAATAAATGTATTTCGATAACAAGACTAAGACTGAAGCAAAAATGTGTTACTGCACCAGTCCCCTGTTTTTGTTCAATGTACATTTTCAGTTTGTAGCTTCTGTGGAGGTTCAAACCGTAGGTTAGTAAAAACTGAAACAAAAAGGCAAAAAATATCAAAAGAAATGTCACAACAACAACAAATACAAAAACGGGAAAGTTGTTATGGTGCTTCAGTGCTGTTTGATCATTTAAAATCCCTACTTCCTTAAGATGCTCCTCTATGCAGATGATTTAACCTTTACACATGTGGATTAAAAGTTGCCTTATCCCAAATCTTAACCACCCATCTTAAACAGAAACACCTGGTATAAAAGAGTGCAAACACAAGTAGGCAGACCACTTAGTTTCACGTTTACTGTGGTAGTTTATTTACAAATATTAAAAACTACAAATTGTCAATCATCTCCAACCTAACTCACAACAAAACAACTTCACGTCAGTTCGCTAACTCATGCTCAAGTCCAAAAGGTTTATTTTACATATTTAAAATGCATTTAAAATCATTATTATTTAGACTACCAACAGTACAATGCTGACTGCCATTTAACGAAACATATTGCACAACCTGACTTCATTTATATTTTTTTTCTTCTTAAATAGTGCAAAAGTTGTTTTTTTTTGACAGGAATGTTCTAAAGCCTCAGTTGAAAAACCACAAATTAACTTTGTACAGTGACCTGCTGACATAACAAAAACATTAAGGAGAAAATTAATACAACTTTGTCCGTAAAATAAAATAATTAGAATAAGGCAGAAACACAACAACAATTAGAGGAATAAACATAAATTTCTGTATAGATTGCCACAGACAACAAAATTAATCTTCTCCACTGCGGAGAACAGGGCTAAGTCCACCTGAATGCCCCAGGTGAGTTTTGTGTTTCTTTAAAAACAAACAAAAAAAAAAACAGTGAAGACAAAAAAAAAAAAAAAAAAAAAACAACACAAAAAAGAAAAAAGAACATGGTGTTAGAAAATGAAATAGGAGTCCGGTTTTAGCTCCACACACTTTTCTCTTTCTCTGGGTGTAGTCGGCTACAAGTTACAATATTTTCTATCCAGTCTATTTCTGCAGGATATTGCCTCCGTACTTGTTTACATGACAAGGCATCAGTGTATGTGTGTGTTGTAGTTTGTTTCCAAGCCTGTAATCTATCTTCATGTAGTGGCAAAGAGCCATTCAGTGACAATGGTTCAGAAATAAAACTGTCACTGCACCAGCGTGATTGTAAGAGACCAGTTCTTGACTTTTACCTCCAAGAAGCAAAATGTCAGTGAGTTTATATATAAAAAAAAAATGTCTCCTGTGAAGTTCAAGAGTTTGGGAGGAGAGAGGACGGAAGAAAGTAAGGATATAAGGGTAGGGGGAATTCGGAGGTGAGGGCGGTTGTGGTTGGGAGCAGATTTAAAAAAAAAAAAAAGGGGGGGGTGGGGGTAGACAGAGACTGGTCAAATGAATTCTCTCATACAATCCGAGTGCTTGTTTTCGAGCCCAACCAGAAGATGGTCTGTCTGCAAAGAAAGTGCTGGGTGGGTAGGGGGGGGACTTACTTGATGTTGTTGGCATCGGCCACTGCTGTTGAAAAGGAGGAAGTAGAGGATGAGTCTTTAATAGATTTTGTGAGTGGGCCCAAGACGTGGCCTGGCACCCAGCCTTCAGCAGCAGGCGACTGGCTGTTAGCTGGCCGGTAAACAAGGTACATGTTCTGCTGGTTGGTGGCCAGGATTTGGACAGTCTCCCCTTGACAGATGCAGATCTCATTCTCTTTAAGTGCTGAGTAGTCCTGAGTGACCAACATGGTAGATGAGACGCCGTTACAACCACCCTCACTTTCCTGAGAAAGACAGGAAAAGATGGCAAACA
Source organism: Channa argus (assembly GCF_033026475.1). Taxonomy (NCBI): domain Eukaryota; kingdom Metazoa; phylum Chordata; class Actinopteri; order Anabantiformes; family Channidae; genus Channa; species Channa argus. Next base: position 5,506,872 of record NC_090205.1, read on the forward strand.
GAATGGGGAGTAAGACAAGGAGAAAACCCAAAAAGGGGCAGAGAGCATGAGGAAAGATGAAAAGGATGGAGAAAAATGGGTGAGGACAACGTTAGGATTTGGCTATGAGGGTTGGATAACAGTCCTGCTGGCTGTGATGCCCCAACCTGAGGAGGAGCAGAAGATCAGGACCAAGGAGCAGGAGGTGGAGAAACAATGAGAAGAGTGTCAGCATATTGTAAAGAGTTTCTTCTCAATGCTTCACACTGAGGTTTTCAGCACCAGCAGACAACACCAGAGATTTCTGCTTCCACCTCAGGATAATGAAGGTGAATTACATTTCACGGATATTGCTGAAAGCAAATAATAAAGGGCCCATTCAAGTTTCAGTTTTTTAGTGGAAACATGCGAAAGATTAGTTCTAGTCCTGTGATCATTTTGTTTACTGGTGTTTGCCATCAGCTGCTCACCTCTTTGGACAAACCACCTATCAGAACGTTAAAGATGGAACATCCAATCAGGTTGTCGTGAGAGTTTGAACAAAAAAGGTACAAACTGTCATAAACCGAATTCGAGTGTGAACTTTAGTGCGGTGGATTTACATTTGGATCAATTTCCTGTTTCGTTTCACTCAAAAACTAAAAACGTAACAAAAAGTAACAGCTTTGCATGGAGTCTAGAGACACCGTGTTCTTTGGAACAAAAAGCTTTTAAAGCCCAGCAGGTGGAGCAGAGCTGGCCAGTCTCCTGCAGACAGCAAAAGGTGTTCAAAGTAGGCCAGAAAGAGAGCAGCTCGGTTTGTATAGTGTGTGTGTGTGTATTTTATACACACACACACACACACTCCAACGGTATGCTGCAGTACCCCAGATTTTAACCTTGTCTTGACAGGTAAGGAACAGAAAGAAAAAGGGTTCTTCTAGTGTGCCCTCATTTACTGTTATTGTTAATGGCCCGAAAAAGATGATGCTGGCATCTTAATCTGTGGAAACATTATTAACATCCTCTAAAGTTTTTCAAAGGACCAAACTAATGGGAAAACTAAAATAAAAACATTGCTACCACACACAAATGAAAGTCAAAAAACTGCTGATAGCACGAACACACCCTGGACTCGAAACACGACGAGCCACCGTTGGATGTAGACACTTTCATCTGGTTCCTCCCTCTCTCTGTCTCCTTGTCAGTGAGACCCACGGCCGAGGACGGCTGGCTGTGAGAGGACATGCTGGCCCGGTTTCCCGAGGCGGAGCGGTTTCTGGTCAGGGATGAGGTGTTGCCTCCTCCACTCTTCTGGTACTCGATGGGAGACTGGAGAGCTGCAATTTCAGACAGAGGGACATTTACGATCCTGGTGATTTCAGCTTTGCTGACTCAAGCCTTGGTGTTTTTAGTTGCCTGGAATTAAATGGGAACTTTGCATCTTGGATACTGTACAAAAAAAACATGCTAATGCTTTTGCATGTTTTATCCTATTATATACACTGGGTTACTGCCGAGCTGTGGATTTAAATGTATTTGCTTACTTTCTGAGGAGCAACTTAGTTTATTTTGGGACACTTTGAAAACCTAAACAACTGTTTTCATCAGTTATCCATAAATTTGATATAACCCCGTTTTCAAGCAGTGGATTATTATAAAATGAGTATAAATTATCAGCCTAAAGTGTATCAGGTCCTAAAGTGTTTGTATGATGAGAATCCAGTTCTCTAGTGGTCTCACAGAAAACCGAGACAATGTTTGATCATTTTTTTATTCATTGTCACTTGCTGAGCAATGAAAAGTACAGTGTATGTAGGACATCGTTTCTTACCTGACAGGAAGTTGCTTTGAGCGTCCAGAAGCTCCTGAATGTGTCCAACCCAAACCTGCTTGATGTCGACGTTGGCAGCCTGCAGAGTGAAACGCTCCGATGAGCCGCGACATGACAAGACGAACTTACAGGGATCATTGTCCGCACTGTCCTCCAGACCCAGGTACGACACCTGTAGGGGGAAATGCAGCTTTAGTGCGATGAAACTTGTTCATGTCAGTAAAGGTCTTTAGAGAAAAATGAGAATGTATTCACAGCACTTTGCTTACTTTGATGCTCTTCTTGAACTGGTAACCGGGCGTGGACGATCCTTTCCTGAGCAGCTCGCTGAAGATAACAATCTGCTCAAACAAGAAGACTCGCCGTTCTTTGGAGCGCGACAAGACGCCAGCGTCCTGCTCGGTCACAAAGAAGGTTTCCTGCTGCAGCAGTTTCCCCTGACTCGTCAGTTTCCCCTGCAGAAAAATCGTAGCTGTCAAAAGCTGATTGGGGTCAACCGAGGTTCTAACAAGCAGAGTGATTTCTATCCAGTTTAGTGCTCACTGCTCAGCTCATCGAGGAAGTAGAGGTTATAAATAAGAAGAATAGGAAGCGCACATACCTCATATCCTTGCAGCCGACCCAAATTCATCATGTCATTACACAGCTTAGGGACCTGAGACATCAAATTAACAGCTTTCTGTAGAAATGAGGGAGAAAGATTTGAATCTTTGGTTATGTGCCAATTTCATGTACATGTCACTGCTTATTCCTGTAAGGCCTTTAAAAAGTGTGTCCTGGATTTAATCACACTGATACTTTAGTACTTTATATTAGGTTATTATGAAGTGCTTGTACCTCGATTTGTTCACAGTCCATTCCTGCCTTGGAGCTGTACCTCAGGAAGTCCTGAGGAGAAACGGGAGCACGTTTACATTTGTTTCAATTCACTACAACTGCAATAGATTACTTCACTCTACATGTCGCACATTGTGCCTGACAACACTACCGTCCTTGCTTAACAGCCAACAACATTACAACGTGGAAACTTATGATTTCACTGAGAGTTACATTTATTTTTGAGTTTCCTTGTTAAAGTACAATACTAGCTTATGTGTTGCTTTCCAGGTTTGTGGGAAATGTACATGCACGAGTGATTTCAGTGCTGGTAAACACAAGGGAGTGGACTAATCATCATCTTCAGAGTCTGTGGTTGTGAGCTTTTTGCATGGAGCACAAAAAACATCATACAGTAGCTGTGTCAGCTGAAAGTATTAAGTTATGGATACTGGATAAAATATTTTGCTTTTGTGCTTCAGTTCATCCAATTGAAAATATTCCCGGAAACTTGTGTCACTTACCTTCAGTAGCAGCTGGTATTTGGTAATTCTCTGGATTGGTTTAATGAGGAAGTCACTGATGCTCAGTCTGGACTGGATGTCCTGCTGGATTCCCTGAAACACAAACACCAACAGTTTAAGAATGTTTATTTTTATTCTCTTTTACACTTTTTCGTGATTATATTGGTCATTTTACTACCAGTAACTTTTAGAAACAAAAGTGTCACTTACATCAAAGTATGTGTCGTATTCTGCAACAATAAACTCTGATTTGGGCTTATTCTGACAATAAATCACATACATGTGGAGCCTTCTCTCCTGCAACAAACACACGCACCATTTTGTTTTCCATTAGACAGCAGATCACAGGGAAGAAGAGATCATATCACAGTTGTACAGATCATAACTGTCCCACTCACATGTTTGATGAAGAGTTCAGGAAGGTGTTCGTGGTCTTCCAGACATTTCTCCAGCTCTCCTACGAAGAAACTGACCGAAACAAACAAGATGTCATCAGTCGGCCAATGCAAACAGCCCACTGGACTCGTCTTTGGCTCCAGTCACATTACTTGGACACCGATGCTGAACTTACTCTCTGTGCCAGTCGTAGATCTGGTGAATGTTCCCGAAGACAATTTTGTCTTTTCCTTTCATGTCATCAGGGACTCCCTTCTCTTCGATTCTCTTCATAAAGCTCTGCAGGGTCACAAAAAGTCAACAGTTGATTGATGCTCTGCTCATTTCTTGCCCCCCCAGAGGCCATTTTGTATCAAACTACTGTTTAACAGAAAACTTTACATACTGTTGTGCATTTAGTCTAGTGTTTGTCAGGTTTTTGATGTCCAAGTCCATTTTTCAGAGATTCTTTGTTCACAATAAATGTACCAATTACATTAGAAGAAACGTCCACAATGAAAATACTTTATGGGATCACATAAGACATTGCGAACATCATACAGAATGGTTCAGTGTCTCACCTCCACGACGAGGCCCAGGTCTTTGACATAGTCCTTCTCTGTCTGTATCAGCTCGTTCAGAACAAACCTGGGCCAAACAAACACATCACTAACATCAGCTGAGAAAATTGTGTCAGTGCAGCAATACACCAACTGTGGTTTAAGACGCAGCACCCGTGCTACTAGTGGTAATGCAAGCTTACTGTACCACAGTACTCACATTCGGCCTCGCATAGCTTTGGCTCTCTGCTCCAGCTCAGGGTTTCGTGGCTGGACGGGAGTGGTTTGTTCTGGTGGAGAGAGCGAGGAGAAACCGGGGTAGGCTCCAGGTTCCAGAGTCTGAGCAAAGGAGAGGAGATTGCTTGGGTTTAAAGATAGAATAAACATATTTCGCTGTTGGCAATTATTTGTTACAGATTTACAGACTGTGGGTGTAATGAATGTATGAAACTATTGAGGTCAGGCCTTTTCTGTGAAAGGCTTTTGAGTGAAATGTCCCTGAATAAATACCAGCAAAAAAAAATAAATAAATCTGATGATATAAAAACATTCCAGTGTGTTTTGATCTTCAAAGCAATGATGTGGAAACAAACACAGGAGTGTGTGTACACTTTAGTTCTGATTTACAGTACATGCTGCAGGTCTAGTCACATACCTGCAACTGAAATTACTACATATCCTAAACATAACATGCAAATGCAAAAATGCAAACAAATACAAGCACAGGACACATGTATACACTACTCTTTAATAGAGGCCACAACATAAACTATGAATAAGTATGAACACATTTTAGAGGCAAGTACACGGAGGGTAACTACACAAACTGCTGCAGACTGATTCTGCACACTGCAAACAAATATAATCAATAAATATAAATGTAGACACATGTATATACACACACACACACACACACACACCACTGTACATGCAGGACGACTGGTACTGCACATATTGTATTCATTTGGTGAAATGAGCACAAGAATATTCACACAGGATACACAGAGCAGGTGAACAGGAAGTGTTCACTCCTGCCCAAAATAAATCACTAAGTGTGGTCATTGCTTTTTGGCCATTCTAAATAAAAATAACAGTTTGTAATAAGACCCGTGTCTGAAATATCTACGCAACCTTACACACTCACCATCTTGGTTTTAACCAGTTTTTCTATGGCGCTAACCAGCTCTGCAGCGCTGGGCACCTCAGAGGATGACTGCACAGATGTTAGCAAGGATGAAGACTGAGAGGAGGAGGAGGAGGAGGATAGAAAGCAGTAGCATGTTAAAACATTGGACATAAGGGAGAGAGGGCAGAAAGTTGAAGTAAACCTTTAGCAAGAAAATAATAAATCGCAGTGAAAGTTGTGAGCAGCAGATTAAAAGGTGAAACGTGTTCTGCACGTTGTTTTAGCACGCTGAGTTTTTACGCCGGATGCAAAAAAAAAAAAAAACAGTCCACTAATTTGAATAACCATGAGAACCAGATATAACACACACACACAAACATGAATGTTAAAATGGGTTTATCATTAAGAGGCAAAGCAAAAAGGAGGTTTGATGGGCAGAATATGGTTTTAATCGACGTATTAAAAATATATTACTCAAAGCAGACCTACAGTAAGTGAAGAAGATCAGTTTCCAGATATTGTAAAGACCAACATTACGTTAAACTGACCGTGAAACCCCTCTCACCTTGTCATCCTGAGCTGAGGGGTCCTTGATAATCTCCATGCGGGGAGGCAAAGGAGTGTGGGCCTCCTCATCCTGCTCCTCCTCACCACCGCTCTGCATCCCAGAGGATGTCTTGGAAAGGATGTTTCCATCCTTGCTGAGGACCCTCTGTGGGGGGAAGCCACACAATTCAGAGTCACAAACAAAAAGTATCTAGACTGTGTGTTACTTAATTTACTACAATGATTATTAGAGAATACGAGAAGGGTTTTGGAGATAAATGTTATGTTACTGTGGTCTATAGGACAAGTCATTGACAGGTTTCCCCTCGAGTCAGAAATGAACCCTTCAAATACCAGATTAGACAAAATTCCTTAGCTCTTATGTGGCATTTCCACTATTTAGAAATGAGGCAAAACCTCTTGGAAAGCTCAAAGACGTTAACTTCCCCAAACTGAAATTAAGATACTGACTTATGTGGAAGAGCTGACAAGTCATTTACAAAACATGGTACTGACCTAGCTTCCTAATTTTATTTATTTATTTTTTTTTGGGGAACAAACGCCTAAAACTAGCAAGTAGGGAAATTCCTTTATCAGATAAGAAACATTTTACAAAATGACGAAATATCCAGACCCTTGAGATCATTTGGGACAGGCTTACTTAGTGTTCCCAGGATCAGAAGCAGCATTAATTTTCTATGTGCCCCAGATGTGCAATAAGCTGCCTACTGCCTAGTACTTGAGGTCTGAAGTCAACTTTTTTCAATCTGGCTGGAAAACATTACTGCATACTGTAGCATTCCCATGATTTGAACATATCTTTTAGTTTTAACTCTTGCAATTTCTATGTTTTTACTTTATTTTGTTGTATTAAAAGGTTTGTGTAGGAAATTTTAACATTTTTTTCTTCTGGCACTATGCGTGGCTCTGTGCCTGAAAGGCTCTATGTAAATAAACTTGCTCTAACTTGCCTAGTGTTAATCTGAATAATTCAGGAAATTGATCACAGGTTTGTATGTGTGGGTGTGTTTGAGAGTCAGGTTGAAATACAGAAAGAGAAACTTCAGCTGTAGATTGTGGAAACTTCTCTTTACAGCTTAGACTCTTTTCTGCATTTTATTCATGACAGATCACATTTTGCAGATTACAGACCTGATAAATGGTTGTTTTATCATAGACATTTCCCTCATATCTGATAAAGATGCACTGATATGTATAATATGATATGATGGCCTTTCTTCCTGTTGTGCGGATTTATATAGAGCTAAACATCAAAAATGCATTTGCATAGATAAAGTTGTATGTGCATGTTAATAATTTGATTCAAACACCTGTGAATCATAAAAGTTCAGGTTCTAAGTTGACAGTGGGTTTTTAAATTGCATTTGCCAACACAAAAAGGAAAAAAACCTGATGTGTAATTAGCTAATTAACATGCAACAAACAAAGTCAGCAAAGTGTACTGCAACAGTTTCCCTCAAGGGATTTGTTAACACCAAAACAAAGGTTCCTTGAATTCAGATAAAAATAGAAACAAACAGTCCTGACAGTAAGTTATTTAATGTTACAGGGTGTATAAAGCAATGTACTATTTATAAAAGAAAAAGAAATCCTCACATCACAACAGGTGAAGTATACTGCTCTTGAATCCTAGTTTACTGTACCTCATCAATGGCATCATCCTGCAGGGAAAGGTCAGGTTGTCCCAGGTCAATACTCTTCCTGTTCTCCTCTCTTCCACTTCCTGGTCCTTTTAAAACAGTCACACAGTCTATTATTCAAGCAATCAAAGTTGTAAAAGCAAATGTATTTTGGCATATAAAAACTTGTTTCTAATCTATAGAGTATTTTTTTCTGTAGACATCCTTACTGGCAACAGAACAACACTAGGGGTAAATTTAGCTTAGTGGAAACCTTCATTTGAAATCCTCCACAAACCTTTTTATGCAAGTCAAACACATTCACATGATCCTTTTTTCTGATAGACACAGGACATGCACCAGCCCCCATGCTTATAATGTAGACGACGTCAAATTTTAATATAGTAAAAAAAAAATAAAATAAATCTAATCTAATCTATTTTTTATAATCGCTCAATATTGTCAGACTTCTTTTTATAGTGTGTGAAAATGAACTGAAACCAATGGCTACATGGAAGGAAAAATAATGCTTTGAAATGTGGCGGTTTGCGTCAGAGTCAGGAGCTGCCCACTGGCTCTCTAGGCTCCCGTTATTCAGCAGTCGCTGCTGATTTTGTTCAGCTTTATGTCACTGGAGCTCTACAGTATGTGCACATCAGTAATGCGTTATGGTTTTGGGTAAACTGTATTTTTCTGCCCGTCTTACCAGTCTTCTTGTGTTTGTTGTTAGGCAGCTTCTTGATGGAGCTGCCGTGGCTGAGGCGGCGGACTGGACTGGTCAGCCACTTTCTCAGAGTGTTCCCAGAGCGTTTGGGACCGGGAGAGCAAGACTGCAGTGAGCTGAGGGAGGCCTGCGGCTGAAGGTTTGCCACAGACTCGGTCTTCCCATCGGAGCCGCTGACAGGATAGTTTTCTGAAAGTAGGTAGACAAAGTTTACAAGTTTTATTCAAAAAAGTAAAATTAAGATCATCCTGAGATTAATTATAGCATATTAATCAGTGATATAATAAAATCTGCACTCAGGAAACATCTTTCTTGCTTCTTTACTGTTTGCTAGAATATCGTCTGTGTTAAAATCAATTAAGCACATAAATAGCACAGATAAATCAGCTGTTCTTTGTTTGTTTTTACTTCTTTTAAAGTTCACGTGTATCGTTTTCCAAAATCTCTCCATTCTCAGGGTCACACAATTAAAAATGTTCTAATAATTGTGAATTTTTTCACAATTAGGAACTTGACAGTAAATGTAATTCACCCACTCCTTCATTCATTAATCACATTCCTGTGATCCACCAAGTGTAGATCACTGTATCAACAAACCACACAAGCAGCAGAGGCTTGTGTTAAGCCGCTTGATCATTGAGAGCGTGTGAGTAAGGCCTTGCCTGCCACAGCAGTGGGTATAAAGACTTTTGGTCATATCTCTAGTTCCAGCAATGACCCATTCAATCTGAAATCAATAGAAAAACATGAGTAATAGCAATAGTTTTAATAATAGTAGTAAACGCGTGAGGAATTGGGACATTAACTGAAACTAAAACTGATTTGATGTTAAAGTTGAGTTTCAGAGTATTTGTTCCACCTGAAATATCTGGGAGCCATATTTAAGATTGTCAAATAAGGTGATTCAGTGGGAATAACGTCAATCTTATGACAGAGGTACATAAAGCCGACATCAAAAAACGAGACTGTTGCATTGGTTTGTGTCATCTTTGTGTCAAAAAAGGGCACTTGAACACGTCATAAATACTACAAGTGACAGGCAACATGCATGTCCATTCTGTGCCTGCAAGAAAGAAAAGGACACTGAAAGACTGACCGGACCCCTGGTGATTCTACGTGCTTGATCGACAGACTTCGGTTAACAGCTTACGGTCAACTTTCTCTGTCGAGGTCATAGCTTGGTAATAAACAATCATACAGCAGATGACGTGAACGTTTAAATGTAAAAGTGTTTGTGTGTCTCATGTTAGACTTTGTTTTGTCCCCATTCAGGCACATGTGGGTTTATTAATTACATTCAGGCTTAGCAGCATCATGTTTTACTTATTGGTAAGCAACACAGCACAGCACAAGTTGAGTCTTTCTAAATCTGCTCAGCAGCTGCTTTCATGTCACACATGGTCGTCCAAAAATACCATATTGTCAGACACTCTCACCCATTTTCCTCTGCTTTAGCATGTGTTGCAACTTAATCATAAAGTGACTTTTTTACTCAACCATTTAAGCCAAGAGGAAATGTTCGATTATGTTGAAAGAGGAGTAGGAAACAGGAAATAATGTTATCCCACAGATGTAAATAGCTGAAGGTTACACTGGAGATTATATAAAATATGTACAACTACTATGTGAAGTGAATCTGTGTGTAGTTTGAGTGGTTTGCACAAGTTTGGCCTGTTGTCTTTCTACTAAATTTAGAGAGAAAGAAAACCCCAAACTTACAAACACAATTGAGTGTGTGTGTGTGTGTGTGTGTGTGTGTGTGTGTGTGTGTGTCTATGAATGGGAGAAAGAAATCGTAGTCATGTGGAGGGTTGTTGATCAGCGGCACTCACAGCTGGGAGCTATGGGCTGTGGCCGACCAAAAACAGATCAGAACAGGATCTGCTGAGATCTTCTGTAATTTGAGTGGTAAGCCATTTTTATTTCCTTTCCTGTTTACCTCTATTTTTATCATTTCTGATCTGCTTTTGATTAAAATGTGTCCTACATATACACAAATATCAAATAAAAATAGCATTCACTTCCCAGATCAAACATAAAAAGAACCAAAATCGGTCAAAGGTCAGAAGCTTCAGCAGCCTGCACAAAGAGCAAAGTGTGTTTGTGTTACTATGGTGAAAACCTGGTTTCTGACAGCTTTAATTCAAATGCATACAGGACTGTATGTAGCTTCTAGATACAGGCTCTTCATCATATACACATGCATCTGTAATTTTATTTTTATCTGTTATGTCTATCAGCCCTTTGCAGCAATAACTGCCTGATAAATCTGTGGTATTTTACTCAGTTTGTGCAGATTTGCTAACCTTAGTGGGGTTTTTTTTTGTGGCACCTCTGGTCATGATGCCAGCTGACCTGAGCCTCCAATGCCCAGTGTTGGTGCACACTTTTGTCTATGATGCAGCCAACTTGGGAGCAGTGAGGCATCGGTTTCTCGAGGAGGACAATTCGAAGTACTTGTTAACCTGGGCAGACATGTACTTCTGCCGTCCGTCCTGATTAGTTGCAGTTGCAGCGTGCCTCTAAAGACTACTACAGAATGTCTTAGTTCTTGGCTAAATCTAGAGCCAACCATGAACTCCCAGTCAGTTTATTGCATATGAATTTATTTTAATCCACACTTGAATTACTGGAAAAACTGATCAGTAGAGCACCACAGATTTGTCCAGCAGTTATTGCTTCAAGTCAAGTTTACCATGCAAATTGGATTAAACCATTATTTTGTGCTTAAATGCACTTTATGAATGCATTAAAACGTATGATTTTTAATGTTCGTGTGTTTTGTGATCCTTAAAAAAAAAAACAACAACACAACAACAGATAGTAGAAATACAAAAGCAGCATTTAAGTCATTACTGCCTCGCTTAAACAATACTGTGCAAATATTTTCGTCCATCAAGGGGAATTTTCGTGACGCCTATAATCCCTCCCTTCATATTGTGCACGACTAGGGGTTAATGAGTCAGTTTCACTGATAGATTTAGTTGTTATCTCACTGTGTCAGGAGTGTGGCAGAGATAAAACTGTTGACAACAGCAGCAGCCAAGGTCACCCAGTGCTGCTGAAGTATCTCTGACTTTTTTTCTCACGAGACTGAAACTCATGATACAGACACTTGAAAGAACAAAAGCTATGTTGCTGCATTGAGGCAGAGTAAAGTATGGTGCAGTAATGAATGTATCTTAATAACCTCAGGCACAACTTATTTTTCTTTTTCATTTACTGTATACGTTACTACATAGGTTTTTCATTTTGTCAATCATTTACTGTCCTGCTTTACATTCATGCTTTGATGATTAGTCCACTAAGTTAATGGACCGATGTGAGTGCAAGTAATTAGCGGGTTTAGCATGGTCCACAGCAGAATTGTGATTTTTCTGTCCCAACCACCACTTCACCTGTGCTCATCTCCTTCACACAGGCCCCACACGTGTGTTGTCCACCTTCCCCAGTGTTTCAGTGGTTACTCACTGAAGTGCTGTTCAACAAAATCAGTTCTTAAGGAAAAAAAAACAACAAAAAAACCACGTCATAGGTCACGTCACCTCTTCACCAGTGAAGGTGGGTTTGTTTCAAGCAGAACTAATGTTAGTCACTGAGTGGCCTTGACAGCTGACTCCTGACCACAGAAACTCATTAAAGCGCACACGCACGCACAGTTGACAGATAAGACGTCATAGCTTCAACTGTGCCTCCTCCAGAGAACAATGATGCTGCAGAGCCATCAACCTGCTCAGTCTACGCCAGAAACACCTGTTAGGGGCCTGTCCCATACACGGAGCATGGAGGTTCATTCCTGACCTATGACGTAAACATTATATTTTTACTTAATATTTCACAGCAAGGGTGCAACTTAAGTGGAGGCTTGTCATAATAATTACCATATTTAGACAATGTCTATTAAGGATACATGTACAGCATCACTTACAAACTTAAATCCTACTGGATAGGATTCAAGACAAACAGGCAAACAAAACCCTTCACCCTTTTCTTGACACAATGTTGGCCATGGTCACACAGAACGTGACGTAAAGTACAGTATGTGTGATTTCTATTAAATGGCTGCTCACACATATTTCACATATCTTTTACATCATTTAATGATGTGTCATTTGTCTCCTCAAAGCACATTGCAAAGTTAACTCGTGAGGGGAGGAATGAAGCTTGACAGGAAGCAGAGGTGCCCAGACATTCAAATGTGCCAGGTTTTGTGAGGTGTTGAACATGCTTCATCAGTAAAAATACAAGAAATAAAGATCATTACTAATTAACACCACATATAACCTTGTTATTGGACTTTAGTTCAAACCTTGCATGGAACTAAGTAAATGGTGTCTTGAAACGCTTTGAACTTGGATTGTATTTCTTCTTTTATCTGTTCCTGGCACATGTCTGGCAAAAAGTTACTTTATGCCAGAAGCCTTCTCAGACAAAACACGTCAAACTTTTACTAATGCTTTTTACAATCAGTTAAAAAGGAAAAAAATTAAACTTAAAAAAAATTAAATTTAGCATGACAATAGCCATTCGGAGTCGTTATTAGCTGTCAGCCCTGATTTAGGTTGGCAACCTACATGTGTTTTGTGTAGACAGACTCAACCACTGCAGAGAACCTATTTGCGGTGCAGAAAAGTATTTAGGCGAAAATGTTTACTCATTATCTTAAATCCAGAACAATTGAATTATTAATCTAATGTAAATACTGCAGTATGTGCAAATTTTATAAGGTTCCTCTTTCACACGGTTTGGGAACAGCCTATTGATTCTGAAATCCATGAATATCGAGTTTTAGAAAAGAAGCTGCGTACCACACTTGTAATGTAAGACAGTGTCTGAAAGCCACAGCATGCACCAACGTTGTGACGTGACAGAGCTGAGCTCTGGCATGGAGCCATGTGGAAGTCAGGAACTGGAGATCAGCTCCGGCAAGACCGAGTCGTGAAGAGCCGTGAATGGAGGAAAGAGGCCAGAAAGAGGTCCCAAGTCATTTTAATATTTGGGCGACAGTGAGAAGTAGTATCACGAGTACTGCAGTGTCACAGTCCACTACAATCAGGTGAGACCTAACAAGAAAGCTTTTGTTCACGAAGTCTACAGAAAAGACAGACAGTCTACTGTTAAAATCCACAACACTCAATCTTTAAACACACACACAGAGATAAAGCCTAAACTTCAGATACTCAACCTGAGGTCTGCATGCAACAGAACAGGATTTTTGCTCTGGCTCTCTCTCACACATACATGTTTTTTTATTCACTAAACACACACACACACACACACTTTGTCTCTGAATAGTGCTTTTGACAAAAGAGTGCTGAAACTCGAAGACACTGAGACCCACTAAACTCCGCACATACACACAGAGCATCTCTCTTTAAATACTTCGCTTCCTGTGTTGTCTTGTTTTGCGCAAACTTGTAAAATTGCTTGTGTTTCTGAACCCAAACCGCTGCACAGGGCAGGGAATCAAACCTCCAGCTGGCTCGTTGTCAGTGACAGATCATTGGCGCGACTATTGTCTGTGTGTAGAAACAATGATGGATCCAAACTATGATCTTAAACTACACAAGAGTCCAGGTATGTTACCAAATATATGATTGAGGCAGCTCTGAAAGGAGTGAATGCTCCTCTTCTTTCCTACAATAACGACATAACCAAAAATTAATAACTGCGTATTACGGTAGCACTGTTACAATAAGATAAGGTATTATTTCACTTCCCAAAATAACAACGTTATATCTGGCTGTGTGAAGCTCTAAATCATGTAATAACATTTTTTCAGTTGAGTAAGATACTTTTACAGTTTATTTTAAAGTTTCCAGTACAAACCAACTGGTTTTGATTATCCCACAATTTCAAAGTTAGCATTATAACGAAATGTTGACTGAAGATGTAAAATATTTTACATCAACTACCAATGTAAGTGTTCAATGTTAATAAACTTAAAAGTGCATCACTTTGCTTGAAACTGAAGACAGTTTGAACTTTACCAAAGGAAACATTTTTCAATCATTCATACTTGTATTTTTGTGGACAAACATCTGAATATGTTCACAGATGGACACACAATCTCTCTCACACAAGTTTCTATGTATCTATCTGATCAAAGTGAGCTTCTGTATACAGATAAAAACAGCTTTTGGAGCCTTCAAAGGAGCCACGTGATATGGTATATATCATAACACACAGTGTGTATTCATACAGAGACACACTTCATCTCTGACAAGAGAAGACTTCATTGTCTGTCTCCACTCTACAATGTATTAATGTCACTATATATTGTTCTTTTCTTCACCCTCTCACACCCTCTGTACTATAGTAGTAATAGTAATGAGTAGGAGATTTAGTAACAAGAGAGGGAGTCAACCCTTCCCTAAAATGCAGATGATTACATACGGAATCATTTCCAGTTTTCTTAAATAATGGTAACCAGGAGCAAGCATCAAAGAGAGGAGTTGACTATATTTTGACAGATAAGTCACTTTGACTCAGTATCATTTTTCAGACATGCTCCACCTTGATATTATTCAACAGCACTGGTTAACAGAGAACAAGGGGCCATAGTCACAAAATTGCCAAAATGTGCTAAGACTAGCTGGTCCATACAGCTGTTTGAATGTTTGATAAGAAAGTATTAACTAGGACCGAATCCTTATTATTCACCAGTCTCTGTTTCTCATCTTTAAGAATTATCTGGCTGCAACTGCAAAGTATTTTAATTAGGACAGAGGTTGTTGTGCAGCAGTTATCCCCTTCATCTCACCAACCACATCCTGTTTAGATGCCACAGGCTCTAATTAGACACAACTGGACTTTCTCATACAGTAGGTGCAGTTGGGTTATGGAATCTGTCCCTACAGGCTGAGGCTCCTCAGCGACTGTCCGCACACTTCTGTTAACATGTTCAATGTGGGCATAATCCACTCATCCACTTTACTCTGGAGTTCTCTTACTTTCACATTACATGGAAGGATATGTCTAGATGGGATCATGGTGGCGTTATTGCAAATTAGAGATTAGAGAGAGATGTTGCGGATAACAGTCAAATTCTGCATCTACACACTTGGGGAAAAAAAAGAAGCCAAACTAACATTTTTCCCCCTTTTGGAGGAAAACAACAATGAAACTAAGTAACTAAGAGAAGGCAGAATACTCCTACTCCATTCCCCTATCACATACCCTAGGTTTGGAAAATTATATGTCTCTAGTTCTCTGGCTCACTGTTTCTAAATGCAACACACTGTCCAATTCAAAAGTGTATTTACAAGAATTAAAGCTTAAATTAAGTCTCATTGTTGAGAATTGAAACACTCCTCTTGCTACTAATTTAGAAATATTAAAGTCAATCTACTTCGATCTACTGCAATTTAAAACATAGCTGCAGATTGGATGAGACTGAAAACACTCAATCACAGCTAATCAAGTAATGGAACAAAGACTTTGCTAATGCTGCCTTTGTCCATTATCTCTGCTGCGAGTTCTTGCTCGTCTTCAGGTTTAATGGACGGGATGCAGGATCACTTTACACCCAACAGTCAATTACTCGCTCACTGTGTGAGGAAGTGCGTCTGTGAGAGTGTGTGTATAAAAAAGATAGAATATCTTCAACATCAACAACAAATGCCTTCTCCGTATTGAAAACACACTGAATGCAGCAGAGACTAGCCCACATACGGAACATACTGACTCATAAGACAGTCCATCATCTCGCATCAACGCTGCAATAATTATGTAATATTTTTATTTAAATCTGTTTTACTTCTGAGCTCATTTAAGGAATGCTCTGCCACTTTTGGAAACAGACACATTCCCTGAGATGCACTCAGGGGTTGGTTACTCATTCACTTAAACATTACCTTGTGGACCTCTCATAGCTTGTAAAATTGCAGTACAAGTACCCCAAAGTGCATGACAGTGAGGTGCTGCTCTATAGGACACCAAACGCCCGGTGTGCAGTGAGAGTATTTAAAACTAGAAAACCTTGGATTAATTGGGTGGCAAGTTTCAACAGGTCAACAGAAACCTGTCAAATTGCAGATAAATGAAACCAGAGTAACCAGTTTAGCTACATGCTATTCCAGCAAGTAGAGTCACTGTGAAATGTGAAATTCAGTGACTCCGGGGACAAAGTACGCAGTCTGTCAGTGCTAAATTGACCTTTAGCTAACCGCAGATGACCAATACCCTGCACATACACACAATGAATGCATGGATGACTGTGGCCTTCAGCCTTAAAGTGGCTGCCAGGTAAAGGTCAACTCAAAATCTCTGAACTGTCAGTCACAGTGACCCAGTTAGGACTTGGTTTTATGTTCTGAGTAATCCTATCACAAGCGAACAGACACTTCAATGTTCACACCTGCCCATAAGCATCTGTCTCCATGGTGGATCTTGTGCCCACGTGTTACCCCTGCTAATGTACCACATGCACTCAGAGCGTCATCATGCTTGAGGATGCAGCCAGCTGGCTGCATGTAGCCTACTATCAGACCTGTTGTCCTCTGCATCAAGGACGCATCAACATTTACACTATGTGTCTCATACCACCTCTGCCAGAGGTTTGAGTGTTCTGATGACAATTCATCCTAGTACTTGTACTCTTGTATTTAGTGCCGTCAACCTGTGATCGAATCGTCCGAAGCACATTTTGAAACTAAGTGTAAATCGGTTCGATTTGGCCACTTCGAACAACAATCCAGCTCACTCCGGTCCATTGACTGGTTGGCAGCATGGACAGCCTAGTCAAATTTTAAAATGAGTCTTCAGATTCAGAGCTGCATGACAACTATTTTCTGGTCCTCCAAGCAAGTGCAGAATTTTACATAATAATATCATTTTTCATTAACAATTCCTGGTCTGTATCAGATTGTATGTCGCACATATGTTATTCAAATTCTTCATCAAATTGGCATAAGCCTACAGCACAAAAAACAAAAACAAAAAAAAGTCAACTAGTTTAAAAAAAAAACAGTCTGCAATAGGTTGCTCATACTGTACTTCATTCTGAAAATACGTTTGTTTATACACTAAGTAATACACATTTCTAAGATAGCTCAATAGTTTGCTTTACGTCACAGGTTTGCTGACTAGAGTGCAGGGAAAGAATATGTAACCAATTGACTTTTCTTGTGTTTAAATGAAATGTAGTTGATAGTACAGTGTTTTTTTTTGACCTTTGCAGTTAAGTCATGCCACCAGGTTTCTGAATGTGACCCGGTTACAAAGCGATTCAGACGGACCATGATCCGTGAACCAGCAGCCAGCTCTGAATACAACACAACAGAACTTATTGTAGCTGCTTTTAGGAAGAGGCAGTGATTAGGAAATGCAGAAAATTGACTCCAGTAACAGGGAGAATAGTGTCTGCAAAGACATCATGCAGTGTTGGATATCAAGATTTGGTCATAACCTACACACCCAAAAACACATGCTGAAAAATATACACATGCTCTGTGAAGTAGTGGACTGAATAGCAGGAAAACAGATTGCCCAATCCTATATTCACCACAGAGACAAAGAAAGAAACTGTCCTCGTCTCAATGCTTCTCTGTCCCTCTCCCTCTCGCTCTGTGAGACTTCCTGTTTAACATCTTATGTTCAGTTTAAAATGTTTCATTAATCCTGCAAAAAAAAAGACAAGTATAATTTCTGTTTGTTTCTTGCCTTGTCAACCCCTCCTCAATGCACTGTCATGTATAAACACAACCAAACAAACAGACGCAGACAAACAGACACACACACACCGCTCAGATAAGTAGTTGGCAAAAGCTACTGGCCATTAGAAACCTGTTCTCTGCTTCATTCCTTAGCACACACACACACACGAAACTTCCTAACTTATAAAGTATGTAAAACAGACATGATAACACACAAAATCACACAATTGAATACATGCTATGACAATGAGCACCACAAACACACCCAACTCATACACACACACACACACAAACACTTGTCTATTTAGTCCCACCTGTGCCATTGTAGCAACAGCAGCAGCAGCGGGCGAGAATCCATCCACAGCAACGCCAGGCTTGCTTCATCCTCGCTCACACACTCATCCTACACTCGCACTCCTCTCTCCCCCTCTTTTTCACACAGACACACCTCTTTCTAGCTGTCTGACTCAATCACTAACCAGTCAACTAACTTCCAAAAACCCGACTGGCTGGGAGAGTATGTGTTCAGCAAGAGATTCGAGTTCACACTGCTGATACTCAGCAAAGGAGGAGGGAATGGAGGAGGGAACAGAGGAGGAGCCTACACACCCGCACTTTCTCAGATACTGTTGTCGAGTTTCTCTCCCCCCTCTCGTGTGCACACTTCTGTTCTCTACAACAAAAGTCACTTAATTATTGTGACGGACTACTTTCCCATTGTGGAGAACTGGGCCTCAGGCTCCAACAGTCAGTGAGTGAGTGAGTGAGTGAGTGAGTGAGTGAGTGAGGTGACAGAAAATGCAGTATTCCCAAAGTTTACTTTCCACATTGTGTTATGTTACAGTTTTAATGTTACAATTCTAATTTATTGTATTATTATAATAATATATTATTTAATAAATTTATTTAAAAGAAAAAAAGAAACTGCCGTTGCTCAATACTTTGTTGAAGCACCTTTAGCACCAATTACAGCCTCAAGTCTCTTTGTGTATGATGGTACAAGGTGCTACTCACCTATTCTGGGCAGTTTCTCCCATTCTACTTTGCAGTACCTCTCAAGCTCCACCAGGTTGGATGGGGAGCGTCGGTGCACAGCCATTTTCAGATCTCTCCAGAGATGTTCAATCAGGTTCAAATCGGGTCTCTGGCTGGGCCGCTCAACGACATTCATAGAGTTGTCCCGTAGCCACTCCTTTGTTATCTTGGCTGTGTGCTTAGGGTCATTGTCCTGTTGAATAATGAAGCGTCGCCCCAGTCTGAGGTCCAGAGTGCTATGGAACAGGTTTGCATCAAGGACATCTCTGTACATTGCTGCATTCATCGTCCGCTCAATCATGAATAGTCTCCAAGTTCCTGCCGCCTAAAAACATCCCCACAGCATGATGCTGCCACCACCATGCTTCACTGTAGGGGATGGTATTGACCAGGTGGTCAGCGGTGCCTGGTTTCCTCCAGACATGACACTTGACAGGCCAAAGAATTTTGTTTCTTATAATGTGAAAATCCTTAAGGTGAGCTGTCATGTGCCTTTTCCTAAGGAGTGGTTTCTGTCTGGCCACTCTACCACACAGGACTGATTGATGGAGTGCTGCAGAGATGGTTTTTCCTGGAAGGTTCTCCTCTCTCCACAGAGAAAAGCTGGAGCTCTTTCAGAGTGACCATTGGGTTCTTTGTCACCTCCCTGATTAAGGCCCTTCTCTCTCGATCGCTCAGTTTGGTTTATAGTTTGGTTTCTAGTTCGGCTCTAGAAAGAGACCTGGTGGTTCCAAACTTCTTCGGTTTACAGATGATTGAGGTCACTGTGCTCATTGGGACCTTCAATACAGCAGAAATTTTTCTGTACCCTTGAATCCTGTCTCGGACTTCATGGCTTTATTGCTTTATCTAATTTTTACATATCAATCTTGCCTTGGGCCACAGCTCACCAAACACCACACACCACACAAAGGACAATGTCAGGCCAATGCATTGCTCCAGCATTTGAAGAACTAGTGGACTGTAAAATATTCCCCCGTGAGTGTGTGCACTTTCATACAGTAAGCTCTGCAGCAGCAGGTAAGACAACATATATGCACTTAGCCTAGATAAAGTGCTTTCAGCAGCTCAGTTTTCCTGCAGTGCCCCAATTTAGACACAGCAGACCACTACTGATGTTCAACGGCAAGAAATACAGGAAAAAACAACTCGGACATCACATTGCTCCAGTCTAACCCCAAAGGTCTTAAAACCTAAGAACAATGTTGGTCAATGTAAAACAGAAGCAAGAAGGCAAGACGCAAGTTCCATCTGTAACCTACAGTATATGATTACAATGATGTATGTCCTGAAAGAGTTGCTGCTTCTCTGGGACTTTAAAACTTCATTATGATGTATTTTCAGTTCACTTACATTTGGAGCTTGAATGTCAGTTTGTTTTTTTATAGAGGACAAGGAGACCTACTTTGCAGAGCAGTCACAAGACCCAAGATACCCACCCACACACACCCACACAAAGAGGGAAGAGGCTGAAGCTTGAAAGAGCCCTGCACCAGTTTACATCCAGTCCACTTAATTAGCAATGACTCTTTAAGGCTAATTAACAGTTTGACTCATTCTTTTACAACTAGAGGATAGTTAATTATTTAACTGCTGAGGAAGCACAGGTTCTACTAATTCTCCATTTACATCCCCATTGAATTTCCAGCACAAACCAACTAATGAAGATTGATTGCTTGAGAAGTTCTTTTTTTTTTTTTAAGCAGGTAAATATAAGCTGTTGATGGACATTCTTCTAAAACTGTCTGGTTTCACGTAGGCTGTGTCCTTAATCACCATCGACTCACTACATAGAGTGCGTGCCAGTTGTAGTGTTGTGCAAATGTTGACTGTATAAATCTGTCCACTATACAGTGTATATAAAGTATCCCACACTTTAACCCTAAAAATAGTGAACTTCACATGGCTACTTTCTGCTAACAATCCCCATTTTTAAAGATGAGAAAACTGCTTTTTACTGGCTCAAACAGCTGTTAATGATGACACAATAGTATTAGTGTCCAACATCTTGAGTAACTTGTCACTACTGATTGGAGTACTGCATGTACATTAGAAAAAGGGAGTACTGAATGACTGGGGGTGGGTGGGGATATAGTCATAGTATATTACAAAACCTTGTAGTCCGTTTTTGAAACTGAAGCAACTTGCATTCATGAAGGGACTAGATGTTGCTGCCAGCTGGATATGTAAGGACAAGAAATGGTTAAAATGATGGTAATACATTTTTTTTAAAAAGTACAGTATCTGCACTCTTTGTTTTCTTTGATATCACCTGAATGTGTGAAACTTTATTTCTGGGCACAAAGTGTTTCCACTGTGTTTCACTCCTCTATTTTTACATCAGCATCTCTGCAGCTTCTGTAGTCTCCCCTCTATGCTCAATACAAAAAAAAATGTAACCTATTCTCTCTATTCTCACAAGTGGTCTATTCGTAACAGAAACACAGCTGTCAGAGTACTGGTTTAGGGGATCTGCTGCAGTTCAATTTATTGTTCACATTCAATTATGTCACACATTAGTTATTACAAAAACAAGAGTAAGTTAACATGAAAACAACTGTGGAAGGACTCTGCGGGGCAGTAAGGCATATAAACAGCTCTCTTTAACACGGTGATACATATTGTGTTCATATGTCAACAACTTCATGCCGAGCTGAGCTGAGGTTTGTTTGGTAGAGAGTAAATAAGTAATGAGTCCCTGTTAGTCAAGTTGTATTTATACCTTTCACATGGTATGGGCCGGGCACGTCAGCCTTTACTGATAAGTTGAACAAGTCACGCAATGTGACCCTGAGCCTGCCAACAGCGTCATCAAACATTAGGATCGTCTCAGCATTTCCTAAACCTCTTCAATGTGTGTGCTGATTTCCATGTGTAGCGGCTGCAGATGTCTGATTTGCATCTCTTTACTGAAACACAAAACATCCTTTTCAGCGTCAAGAGCGAGAAGCACACGATGGCTGCGGTAGGCAAATCAGCTGATCACACAGTGTTAGACTGTGGCAACAGTGAAGAGGAATCACCCGCACACCAACATTTACCCTTTGAGGTTTTTTTAACCCTTAGCAAGACAAAAATTGTAAACTGGTAATAACAAAAAAGCAAAGACATTGTGACCATGTAAGAAGGTGGGAGGAGACTTATGTTTAAAGTTGGATATGCAAGGGAGTCCTGATAAGATTGGAGAGTGAGGCATATGTGCATGGCTTTAATGAAAGAACATTCAAAGTAAATTAAGAACATTTTGCAGCATCCTCTTCAGGTTGGTTATCCACTGATAATCATCAGCACAAGCTGCTGTGTGTGTCAAGCCTTGATAAGAGTCAGAGGCCAAAAGTCATTTGCAATAAGTGCATCGGGCAGCTGTTTAAGCAGCTCCCCAGCGCCCCCTGTTAGACAGAACAGGAACAATCTGTTGTGTGTGTAGCTGCGTGGCCTTAGAATGACAGACCTCAGCCACTGACCTGTCTTGTGATTTTGTTCAGTCATATTAAGATTAAGACCATAAGTTTGTGAGCAGTGCATTCATAATGAATTTCCTGTTTCCTACAGTAGATCTAGTAACAGGGGGAAGCATATACTTTTATTCTAAACAGCCTCAGAGAGAATGTGAAGTCATGCTGTGTTAACTGTTGGAGGATGGGGGCAGCATCTTGTAAGGTTTGCACTTAGCCTGCCATGCTGGTTACAGTCAGTTACCTCAGTGCCTTTTCTTTGGGTTTGGTTAAAAAGTCAAAACCGATCAAATGTGATGGAGATGAGGTAAATGTAAAGTGACACTCCTCTTCTGACTCACCAAGAAAGAAATGTCTGCGGGGTCGTCACAATATTGTACAGGAAAACAAACACAATTCATTTCTCATTTCTATTAGAGCTGAGGATTTTCTAGTGTCTTTCATTTTGTGACAGCATGTTCTGGTCAAGCTGCAGGGACACACTACATGAAACTGCTGGTTGTGTACTCAGCCTCTTTGCCCTTAATCGCTAAAGCTTCCTGTTGGTCCTTCGTTTACTCAGCAAAGGTGTGTTAAGACAAGAAAGGAAGGCAAGTGAGCAAATATGCATTGGTGTATTATTAACAGAAATGGGTTAGCCCACATTAATTAAAGGCATTTTATTCTTAATTAGTCACTCGAGTGTCTGAAAATGAGCTTTTTATGCCAAGATCCAAACACTGGCACTGTTATCAGAAGGCTGAGTACTCTTGAATAAAACTAATCTAAATGTAGTGCACTACATTCAAAACACGGATTTTATGTGGACTTCACAAGAGAAATTTAATGATTTCTTGTGACCAGCTCACATTTACTTTTTATTCTACCTATTGTCAATGTTCTACAAAAAAGAAAAGAAAGAATCCTTGTACATTTTTTTAAGCCAATAGAAAAAAACTGATTTCAAACTGTTAATTTTCCAGTAACATATTTAAAAGTTTGAATATAGAGCCTGGTTTCGAAATAGTGCAACAGAGGAAACATCTTTTCTACATGCTCACACACCGGACGTTTGCTGCTACAGACAGACATCTATATATCCATTTGTTAGACATATTTACAGATCTATAAAAGGTTTATATCTTCTTCTTAATAAATAATACATAAAAAAATGATGAGCATTTACCATCATTGATTTCAGGGAGCTCTATAAAGCCTGTCTAAGGGAAACAGATTAAGCCAAATGTGTTTCATACACTGTAATAAACACGCTTCACCAGCAGGGGTCAATATTGACGAGTTTACCTGAAATGACCAGACCAAACAAAGTCAGCGTTTTCTATCAGACTGATCAGCAATAAAGATATTATGAACACATATTATGAAATCAAATTATTTTTTATTCTGATTTTCCTGGCTATTCTTAGCTTTAGAACTTTCTCTGCTTTTACTACAGAGCAATAAAAAAACTAAATGAAGACGCTGAACTTTAGTGCAAGGTCAGTGTTGAAAGATCCTTTCCAGCTTCAGGTCGGCACTTCCTACCTTTTCCCGATCCGAAGAAACAGTCCATCTCCACACTGGAACGCGAGTGAGAGACACAGAGTGCAGAGCTGGGAACCAGCCCCTCCTGAGGTGGGCTGCGGTCGGTGGTCCGGACCAGACACCAGCCGGGCCGCTCGCTCGGCCGCTCCAGCAGCTCAACGGTCTGACCTGAGGAGATGAGATTTTCACACATTTTAGTTGCAGATTTTCCAGGTCTACAACACATGAACACAAACAAAACTCTTATATTATATATAGCAGGTTTTAATGCAACTGCCTAAAATCTGGATTTAGCTCTTTAAAAGCAAACTATAAATGAAACACAAGGACCAAAAGGTTTCACTCACCCGTGCTGACAGACATCTCTGTGCTGCATCCTGCTGTGAAGTCCTGAAGGACGACAGTCAACTCACAACCACCAGAGAGCTGCAAAAACAAAAGAGCGTTTTCTTTGAAACTATGTTGTTTGTGTGTGAGGCTAAAATACAAAAAATGGACAACATGGTCACATCTTCAAAAACGTAAGACATATTATCCACCGCGGTAATTATCCAATGGACGGCCCATTCGCTTAGTTAAATCCAGGTTGTTGTTTTTTTAGACTGCAGGTATCATCTGTCTATAATTATCTGCAGTTTAAGTTAAAGTATTCATGGTAAATACTTTAGAATGAAACATTCTCTCCCTCTCTCATTCTGTTGCGCTCACCTTCACTTCTAGTAAACTAAGACCCCATATGGGCTAAAGACGTAATACACTAATAATCACAACAATAACAGACAGAAATATGTATGGCCCAAAGTGAACATAATATAGTACCTAAACATTCAGTTGACTGAAATAAAGAAGAGCAAAGTGTTGGGAAGAAAAACACAACTGACCAGACAGTACACATGTGTACTGGCTAAACACAGTATCACCTGAGAGGCAGACATATCAGCATATCCACCAGATCTGTCCCGTAGTTTTCTGTTACTACACATGTTTTGACCTCTGGTGTGAATAAAGCATCACAAAAGCAATTCAATCAAACTTAGCTAGTGTGGTGTGGGTTACTGTGTGTTAAGGGTTAAGTTGCAGATGAAGATTATTTTTAAGTCATCTAGCCTTGGTTGATATGAATACATTTATAAAATTTGATGAAAATAATTTCCTTCTTTGCCAACTTTCTTCTTCTAGCTGCTGCTTCTGCTCTACTCTTATTGTCTTGGAAAATGTCATTGGGTGTGTGCATGCAAGTGTAAGCAGGAGCTCTCTGCTAGGCTAAAGATCGCCTAGCAACTAGGACCCTGTTTCTCCTAAAGGTACCGGTGACTTTATACCTGACAGATGGCCACGCACATACAGCGCGTCAAAGGCCTTGCAGCCCCACGCAGGTGTTCACTTATTCTGGCTAATTAGGCTTCTGCTCAAGTTGAAGGTAGAACTATGTTGAAAATAATATCGCACAACCAAACTCTATACACAAAATTAAAGTTTTATTCAATTTGTTCTATGGTGTACGTATGCCACTACCTACAGTACGTCGTAACAGGGTCACGGCTGGAGTGAAGTGCAGGTGACATGAGGGGACAACAGTATGTTCGTGCTTAATCTAGCAGCTGATATCAGGCTCTGGGAATCGTTTACTGTAGCTTTTCACAGCAACTAAGTGTTGGCAGGCCGTACATTATCTATCCTGAGAAGTTTCTAATCAGGTAAATCAAGCAGAAACACCTTCATGGGTGGTCCGTGAACATGCAGCACATGCTGTGAGCCAAACCTACAGTATAGGGTCACTGCATATCACATGTGCCAGGGCTACAGTAGCCATCAGTCTACTGCAGATTTATTAAAAAAAAAAAAACACTTTTATTGTAAATGTTTAACAAGTAATTCAGCTGAAATTAATTAAATCATTCACAGATATCAGTCTGGATGTACTCTATAAGTTTTGAGCAGTGCAACACTAAGTTGTTTTTTGGTGCAATATAACAGAAATGTTAATATTTCTGAGGGAATTCATGTTGAGGGTTAAACCTAAGAGACTGTGGTTCTGATTTCTTGAACTCTGCTCATCTTTTGTGATTGGCCCCTTGGTCGGAGGGAACCCGACCCAACCTCTTTTTTTCTTCGCTGTCCAAAACAGTGCACTGATCAGATAACAAAACAAGCACCGCCCGGCCAAAAAAAAAAAAAAACACCTGGATTTAACTAAGTAAACAGGCAAAAGCCTTCAGTTGGATAATTGCTGCAGTGATGTCTCAACTTGTGAAATATTACAGTGCAACTTTTTATAAAGCTTATTTTTTTAGAGCTGGGATTTAAATACTGGAGGTTGTGGCCCACGTTGATGTGCAGTGGTAAACACTGGCTAAAAATTAAATCTGTTACCAGAATGTTTCGTACACCGACATTTGCTAATACTAAACAGCATCGCACTTTAACACATTTTGCTGACCTGTATCCAAACAGTCACTCACCCATGTGCCCAACCTGTGTTTCCAAGTTTAACTCAGAATTAATTTTTTTTAAACCACCAACAACCACACAGACAAGACATTATTATTAACTTAAATTATCAAGATTTCCACTCCATAGGAGAGAACCCCCAAACATACCTACTGCCATCCTCCTATCAGTGCCACTCTATCTTGTTTGTTTGCGAGTGAGGGTGTGTCTTATGTTCTAGTGCTGGATGTCATATGACCCATTTCTGTGCACACGCAAGCACGCACCAGCTTATGATGGTCATATGTTAGAGCAGAGGAAAACAACGTTAAGAAGAACAAACACCTCATTCAAATCCAGAACCAACATAACCTGTTAAGAGAAACTATCGAGACATGCTTTGGTTGAGCACAATGCTTTTCTTTTCTGGAAACATAACCCTACATTTATTAGTATCTCAGAAAGTTTGCAGTGTTGATAAACGGTGACATGATTTACTTGAAACCCAAATTATGGAATTACTGCGTGCTTTAAAACGACTAACCTTATTTGAGTAGGTCTCAGGCTGTTTAGTGAAAATGCTCTGTGCACACATTCTTGCAAGTGCGGATAGACTTTCCCACTGCAGAAGCACGTTATCGGCACAAAACAACATTTGTGGAGAAAAGATGATTCAGTATTTAAAGCTACATTGTATCTGGACTCCCAGGGATCCTGCGCTAGGACACCGTTTGTGGACTTCAGCTCTGCTTTCAATACAATCGTTCCAGTTCTGCGAGACAAGCTTTCCCATCTGAATGTGCCTGACACCATGTGCAGGTGGATAACGGAAGTCCACAAATGACACAACCCTCATTGGCCAGGACCAGAACGTCTCCAGGACCAGAACAAGGGCAGCCAGGATTGCAGCTGACCCCTCTCATCCCAGACATAAACTTTCAGCCCCTCCCCTCTGGCAAGAGGCTCCAGTCCATCAAGACCAGGACCTCATGTCACAAAAACAGTTCCTTCCCCACTGCAGTCAGTCTACTGAACAGCGCCCGAATCCCCCCAGATAACCCCCAGAATCCGACCTCCAACTCACGGACATTCGTTCTCACTTTTTCAAGTTGTACTACCTCCCATTGCACTCACTTTCTGTACATAGCTTCTTATTTTATTTTGATTGTATTGTCTTCTGTCTTTCTGTACATACTTCATATTTCACACCTTTGCATTTCAAGACAAATTCCTAGTAGTGTTCTTAACTCTGCCTGGCAATAAACATTAGTATGATTCTGAAATGTTCATCATATGTTGTTAACAACCCATGCAACACATACATGCAAAGAAATCAAACAATACATATCCATAAATTAAGTTATGTGTAATAATGTAAAATTACATAAGTAAAAAGTATTGAACACATGAAGGAAGGGAGGTGCAAGAAGGCACAGAACACCAAGACACCCGCTGAAATCAATCAGTAATTAGAAAGTGGGTGGGAACATCATGGTGTAAACTTTCTATAATTTTGGATAATTGAAAA
Organism: Channa argus; assembly: GCF_033026475.1. Lineage (NCBI taxonomy): Eukaryota > Metazoa > Chordata > Actinopteri > Anabantiformes > Channidae > Channa > Channa argus. Next base: position 5,534,603 of record NC_090205.1, read on the forward strand.
AAAAAAAAATGTACCAGGATGGTAAAGATGAAATGGCAAGAAAACCCTCAAATGGTTTCAGAAAAAGGGAATTCAGCTGTTGAATGGCCCAACCAATCACCTGGCCTGAATCCAATTTAAAATCTATGGAAACAAGTAAAGATCAGAGTTCATGGAAGAGGCCCACAGAGCTTTCAAGATTTCAAGGCTGTTTGTGTAGAAGAATGGGCCTGAAATTACACCTAAGCAATGCATGCGACTAGTTTCTCCACACAGGAGGCATCTTGAAGCTGTCATTACTAACAAAAGGCTTTTGTGCTAAGTATTAAATAAAGTTCAGTAAGCGTGGTCAATACTCTTTCCCTGTGTCATTTCACATTATTACACATAACGTAAACAAATATCTACAGCTAAAATAGGTCTTAATCCAAAGCTAAGCACAAATAGGCTAAATTCTAAATTCAAAGTCCCCTATATTTTTTTTTATCATTTCATGCTTGATAAAAAGACTGGATAAATAAAAATTGGCAAACCTCTGAAATGTTCGACTGATTGCCAGGGAGAGAAAATTGTACGCATAAAGCAGTTTCCACTACAGTGCATGGCCTATGTGGAAATACTGGGACAGTCCGGGAACGCCAGTCCTGTCTCTGATGAATTATTCTCATATGCAACTAATCTGCAATACTGGTAACATTTTGTTCCAGTGCAAAAAAGCAAGTGCCACATTTTTATACCGCGGCGCCTCACACATGCACTGCAGACGCGACGATCACGTTCTGTTTTGTGCTTCATTGTACTTTTCTGAACAGACAGTGCTCAGGCCTTAAACTTGACAAAATGTTTTGTGTTGGGAGTGAATATTGTGAAGACAACCAATGAAAAATAGCGGACATTTAATAGCTACAGAATATAAAAGAGTTAATATTAAGCCTGAATCTGTGCTGCATCACATTTTCTAATGTCTTTAGCTAATATCTAAGAGTTTTTTTAGCTTAATAGTTTCTTTTTTTTGCAATGTCTGCTAAGGTTAGTCAAATGCATATTTACTGCTTATCTGTGGGAAATGACACATTCAGCAGATGTGTGAGAAGTATAATAACATGACTGGCTGGATTTTAAGATTTTATTCTGAACTATGAACTTTATGAAATTTATCAGGTTTACAGCTTGGTAAACACTTATCTAAAACAAGGGATACAGTATTTCTGCTGTACAGAAAAGGGTGTAAATGTTTGTTACATAATCAGAAAGAAAAGTACTGACACTTCTGCCTTTGTGTACTTTTTGTTTACAGCTTATGGATCCATTCTAAAAACCAATTGTGCTATCACAACATACTTAAAATAATGCCAAGTGTGCAAGGCCACCTACAGTATATGTATTTGGAATAATTAGATCCTCATTTAGTGACAAAAGAAGCTGTTGCTCAATGCGTCCTTCACTGCCAGTAAAATCTACTGCAGTATTACACTGTCTTCCATGTGTTTAGACAAAGACTTCTACACTGCATTACAGTACTAAAGTATACGTTTGACTGTACTTTAAGGGCCAGGACCCACCAAGCTGACCGTCGGCCAGTATTGACTGTCTGGGAGCTGCCTTCAGCCTGGTTTTCGGAGTCTGTCCCGCATCATCGGCACTATCAGCATGTTGAACGGTAACCCTGTCTGTGAAGAGGCCACTCTGATTGGCTGCTCAGCTCAGCAAATCAGTGCACAAAAGGAGACCACGCTATTAACAACGCCAGTACAAATTGTAGCTTCTTACCAAGCATATCCTCAATAAAAAGCACTTATGAACCATTTGTGGTGGAGTAATGTAGAACACATTCTACGTCTACCACTTTCTCTTCCTCTCATGCAGAACCATGCAGAACGTGCAGTGCCACATGCTCGTTGGCTTTTGATTTTGCCGTTTGTTCGAGTGGCATCTGTTAACCCAGACCAAGAAGATGCAGCAGTTGGTCTTCGTCCGTGCTCTTTGACATCGGCCAGGTGTGTCACAGCCCTAATATCATATATGTGCAACTGTTACATATTAGTCACATGTTAGGCCCTGATGCTGCAGTGGAGCATGGGTCAGACTACACTATAAATAATCTGGCGTTTGTCCATATGGAAGCAGGACAGAATCACAAAAACCAGTCCAACCAGTCGAGCACAACAATAGTTATGTAGGCAGTAGCAAAAATAAATGACACCATGTAAAAAGGTCAGTTGTAACATATTACGTATATGCAACAGTAGTGGACAGCAATAAGAAGTGGAAACTGTAATTTGTAGAACTGACCTACAGAGCACACTGTGCTCCACTAGCAACAGAACGTTCACTCATGCGTTAGACGCACTTTGTTTACACTGAGCACAAAGGGAAACTTACAGCACAAGATTGGACAAGAGAAAACTACCATACCTCTGTTTTCATCTGTTTGATTATCAAAACGTGAGTTAGAAAAGTTAAAGAACATGCGCAACACTCTGAGGGGCTGTCAATGATTGTTTGCTATCATAAAAACTGTAGCTTCAAAAGTAAGATTTTAAAATATTACAACAGTAAGTTACTGTTGGAGTTTGATTGTTATTGCACAGACTACATGTGAAAAGTTATTGTTAGTCGACAGTAGTGACAGTAATGACAGCGTGACAAAAGTGCAGTGGCACTAAAACTAAAGTTTATTTTCTTTCTGTAAAATAGCAATGCTCTTACAGAACACAGTGAGTCCAGGATTGTGTTTGCACTGCTTGACCAACATGTCCACTCTGTAATCTGAAGCCAAATGATGTTAATTCAGATGTCTGGAAGCTCACATTTTGTTTATCCTGTCTCTCAGAGGTAGCTAATGACCTGTTTCCTGTCTCTCTATCTACCTGAAATACACACACCTTGTTTAACCATTAATCTACACTTGACACACAC